>NW_019720598.1:176807-317473 GCF_002891405.2 Cryptotermes secundus
GGCCATTATCTCCGTAACCGTTCAACTTTGGACATAGGTGTTTTGGGTTATATCGGCATACTTTAACATAAGGAACACCCTCCCGAAGTTTGGCACATTCCTCCTGGGACACTCTGTATATATTGTAATGTGTTTCATTACTGAAGACGCCGTTCAGATTGTTAATTGGTTTATTTAACAACCAACAAGTATCGGCTACAATTATTTATAACACAGTTGCGGGGTTTCACACTTTATAACCCTATTCGCAATAATCTCTTCACTCTATCTTCAGTAGGCTACACATATTAATTACTATACGGGAGCTATGTAAGTGTCCCTGTATCACACACTCACTGTCTTCGATGGCTGCTATATTTCACGGCGCCACTCCTTAACACACACTAACTTGTTCACTGCTGGTTTGAGAACTAACTTGAGAACTGTGTTCGGCGCCTGATACACTTTAACTGACAACAACAACTGAACTCGGTGACGGCCACATTTCAACTGCTTCGTAGGCAGCGTGGTTCACTTATATAGTCGCAGCGCTTGCCTGTTATGCAATGAGTGCTGCTATTGCCTGGCGCCGTGTTGTCACCGCTGGGAGAGGGGCAGGGTGTTGACTTGCCTATTACCGTAGGGTGACGTCAACGCTACGATGCCGTCACGTACCGCTGGGGAGGGAGAGGTTGCCCTCCATTGCGCAACATGTCACAATATATATTATGAACTTTCTCAGATCTCCTATCACTTTCTCTCTCAATTCTTCTGAGCACCCTGTTCTTAAGCACTCCCAATCTGTGTTCTTTCCTTCAGTCAGAGACCAAGTTCCAAATCCCCATAGAGTAGAAGGTGAAATGAAGGTTCTGTATATTTAAATCATAAGTTTATAGATAGTAGGTCGGTTGATAAATAAAGTTCAACAGCTGATTTTATTTTCAGTTACACCATTGCCTTTCTCTTTGTGAATGAAAACTTTGAAATTAAGCTTGTTAATTGCAGTGGTTTATTAGTCTGTTGTGAGATATGGAGCTTTCTTGTAAAACTGTAGCTGAAATATGTCAAGAAAGAACATTTTTGCTATTGCAGATTGTGTGGGACCCAGATAAGAAGAAGTGGACAAATGTAGATGGAGATGATGATAATGAAAGTAGTGACGTACCGCCACCACCTAAAGACTCGGAACTCCCTGCAGTAACAAAGGGTTTGTTAGCTGCAGGAAGTGAAGGCCCTGCAACTGGGCCATCAGGTTCAAATGTGTACAGATTAAACGGACCAGGGAAAGGTAAAACATACTTTAATAAATCAACAGTTCAGGATGCATAACAATAGTGTTGCTGTAGAATTCAGGTTATGTGGATTTGGGAATTATGTAATTTTCTGTGTAATACATTTCTTACACAACTACAGAAGAGTAAAAAAAAAAAAAGTAAGTAAAGCTATCCCTGTACCAGGCCCTGAAGGTCCATAGGGTTGTGAGATGTTGAAGGTCCCACATTATCTAGACACTTGGCTCAAAGATGGCGGTAAGGTTGTCAGCCTTATGCACCAGCCGCGCTTTACTCCCCAGGAAAATTATTTAATTAATTCCTGGTACTCATTTCTGTTAGAGGCTGAGTAAACCCCAGGGCCTAGTGTGGCTGGAAGGATTAGATCAATTGAAAAAAATCCAGTGACTTCATTGGGACTTGAACCTGCAACCTTCAGAAGAAGTAAAGATATTTAAATTGGAAAATCTGGGGATTTGAACTATTTTAGTTTATGTTGTGTAGCTTTCTGCAGCATTGTAATTCAGAATTCATGTATAATTTTAGACAAATTTGCATGTGTGGCCAAATATGCACATTCATTACATTGAGATATATTTGGGCACAGTTGTTGATATATGGTGTATAACACAAAAGTCCAAAAGAAATCACAAGTTTGTGAAACAAACAGTAATAGATGTTACATAATAACATGTGAGAGAGAACTTATAATTCTGTGGAGAATGACTTGCCTTGAATCAAAATTAATTTCACGGATGGAAGATATATGTAATTGAGGATTCTGATATCATTGTATGCTGTTCTGTAATATAGCGTGATGTATATGTGTCTTATTATAGACAGGGAATGGATTTGTTGACAACTTAAACACACCACTAGGAGCTACAAGCACTTACAATGCTATTACAATTTCCACACTTCACAAATGACCACAGCACCTGCTGACCGTTTTCCAGCCTGCTGTGTCTTCACCAGCTGTTCCCTAGCAACTGCTTCCAACAGTGGAGATCATTAAACTTCACGTGCTGAGGTTGTCTTGTCACAGCTGCCCACGTAGAACTTGTGTCGTCTGTCAATTCAACCACAGTGTCATCTCTTCTTAGCCTCCCTTGCAGAGCTGAACTGGAGTGGTTGCTCTAATTCTCTTCTTTATAACTCCTAGGCATGGACTATGTAGGCAACACCCCATTTCCTCCATTGCATGCCTAACAGTTGCCATGGGAAAATGTTTACTGAGCCATTTCCCAGAAGTGGGTCTGTTATAATCACCCATCTCATGATTGTTGCGTAGCAACAGTTATACACATTACAGTAGTAATACACTTCTGTTGTTATGTTGGCAGGACGCAAGCCGAGGTATGTGAATGTATTGGAAGGAAGCAAAACCACTGGCCCATCTCTCCCTGCACCAGATCTTTTTCCACCAATAATACCATCACAGACATCAGTGAATTACTTTGTACCCTCCCCAGGTGAGTGAACCATGTTTCACATTTTGCTGTAGAGGCTTAGAATTGAATTGCCATTACTTCTTTTTCTTGATTGATTAATTGATTATTTATGTAATGCCCTTTCAAACAAGTTTTTGTAAGACTTTTACTGTTGCATACTGCCAGAAAATAAAATACTTTATTCTTTACTTATTTGAGTAATAAAACTAATCTTTGTTGTGTTATGAATCTGTGCTTTGCAGTTTGAACACAATTATTTCCATGATGTGGAGTACATTTCTATCATGTTGTCCTCCATCTATTTCTCAACATAATCTCCATGTACATCGAGGCACTTGTCCCATCATTTCACAAGCCCCTGAAAATCAGCAGCATAAAATTCTTTGGGCTGCTGTTGGAACCAGGAAGCTTGTGAAACAATGGGGCAAGTGCTTCAGTGTACAGGGAGATTATTTTGAGAAATAAAAGCATTTTTCAAATCAGTACTCTTATTTGTTTAAGTTCTATATCCATTTGTAACTTACTTATTGACTTACCTACGTAGAATTACAGAACCCTTTTATATCAGAGCAAGGGAAGAACCAGACTTTATGGAAAATGTTTTCATGTTGCAGTAGAAAGCAGTGATGCTCGAACAGATTTCCTGACGCCAGCTACAAGCAGCATTCCTGAGCAGTCAGTTGAACAGTCACAAGTAAGTACAGCATAATGGAGAACTGTCACTGTTAAAGTGAATTTCAACACTTCAGAGTCAGTTAATTTTATATTAGAGGTAAAATTTTAGTCTCTTTTCAGGCTGTTCTCTAAAACGTATCCCAAGCTCTTAGCCTATAGCCCCCTTGATTTGAATAAAGATGTTTGAGCCCCCCTTCCGCCTAATCTACAGAAGGATTGACTTAAAATGTGGGGTTATGGCTCTAATTTTTGGAACACTGAATTGAAACCCTTTTGTCTTATTTAAATGTCAAAGTCGTGTAATTATTTTCCTGTAGTGTATCCATTTAAAAATTACTTCTGAAGTATGCAAGACTTTCCTCTGTTTCTACAGCCTCACCATTCCCAAATATATGTTGCAGTATTATTATTCTGTTCATCTTCAGTAACCCATGTTATATCTTACAGGGTCTTATGTCTGCCATGTTTGAATTGCTGGTTGTAGAAAATTAAAAAAATATGAGGGTAGGGTGGTTTCAGGTGGCATAATGTTCATATCAGATTTTCATGAAATTTGGTAATTTGATTTCTACAGGGATTTGTGCATGTGTAACACAGATTCCATAAGCATATAATTTTTCCTTAAGAAAGCAGCATAGGCTAAAGAGAATTGATACCAGATATAAAGAGTTGCCATCTAACAAACAAAACAAAAACTCTGTAGCCTGTAGTCTGCAAGCGGACTATAAGGGGCAGTCAAATGTAAACGGGTCACCACGCATAACTCACACGGCGTGCAAGTTGGTAACACTGGAATTTGCTTATGGTATGAACATCTGGTGGGGACTTGGGAAAGCACAGTGACGTGCTCTTGCACACTAGTCATTTCTTTATTGTGCTGGAAGTAAGGTTAGCGCTACATGTGGTCCCCCAACATCAGTAATGGAGGTGAGTAAAGAAGAACAGTGAAGTGTAGTGCGCTTTTTGACTGCTGAAGGAGTAGGAGGAGGAGAAATTCATCGTCATCATTTTTATTGTTTATGGTGAACACAGCATGACATGTTCACTTGTGCTGGTGTGGCATAAGAGATTCTGAGAAGGACGTGTGTCACTGCAGGATGATGCTCGCCCAGGACAGGCTCATCGTGTCATCACTCCTGAAGTTATTGCTTTGTTGGATAGTCATATCCGGGCAAACTGACGGATCACCGTGGAAGAAATTAGTCTTTTGATGGGAATAAATCATGGTTCTGTACACGCCATCGTGACAGAACACCTGCTGTACCGCAAAATCTGCGCGCAATGGGTTCCACATCAACTGATGGAGGAACTGAAGACTCAGAGAATGGCTGCATCACTGGGTCACTTGCAATGATACCATGAGGAAGAGTATGCTTTTCTGCCCCGTATTGCCACTGGGGATGAAACTTGGTGCCACCATTTTGAACCTGAGAGCAAGCAGCAGAGCCTACAGTGGAAACACGTGAATTCTCCCCCACTGAAGAAATCCAAAGCTGTACACACAAGTTCCGGTAAAGTGATGATGACCTTCTTCGACTGCAAGGGCCCTCTGCCTGTCGAATTTCTCGAGCATGGGGCCACAATCCGCACTGAGCTATGAAGACACTGCAGAAACTGAGATGTGCCATAAAGTCAAAACGCCCTGGAATGCTATCGAACGGCATTACCCTTCTTCATGATAATGCGCGCCCCCCACTGCCAACTGTGAGGAATGCGCTACAGAGATTTGGTTGGGAAGTGCTTCAGCATCCCCCCTAAAGCCCAGATCTCTCCCCATGTGATTTTCACATTTTTGGAGACCTGAAGAGAGACATTCATGGACATTGGTTTTCATTGGACAAAGGCGTGTGTAGCTGGGTAAATATGTGGTTCTGTAGACAGCCCACAAGCTTTTTCAAGGATGGGATTGACCATCTTATCTCCCAGTGGGATAAATGTAGTAACAGTTTTGGAGATTACTTTTGAGGTAAGAAATGTTCTTTAATATGTTTTGACTTTTGACTCGTTTTCATTTGACTGCCCCTCATATACCGACCGAGCGACCGCCACTTGTTGGTGAAGTTAGTGCCAACTTTTGCGCATAGAGTGTGTTGTATGGTCAGCGCAACGGATCCCCACAGTCGTTAATCTCGGTTTTCTAGACCGGAAAAGAGTTGCCATCATATTTACAAATTGGTCTGTTGACTTAATGTCATAGGTTTGTTTTTAAATTGACAAATTAAGCACAGAATTCAGAATTTATTTTTTGATATGGAGGGCTCTGTTATGAGAGCCAGAAGGCACTGAGTAGTTCCAGAACACAGTAGCCATAATCAGAAGATATTTTAAAAAAAAATATGCTTGATGTTGAAAAGCCCTTGTGCATGATCTTCTCTTCGGTTTCTGGATCTCAGTTGTCAACCAAATTTGATATCATCTTTCAAACCAGTCTCATCTGGTGTAGAGTTGGGATTCTGGAAACCCAGACCTGACTTTAGGTATGATAGATTTTTGTGAATAATATACCAATCTGCCAAAGCAGGGACTTCGATGCTTGGATTTTCCATTAGCAGTTTCTGCTTTGTCACAAATATCTTAGTCAGAAGCTTCAATAGGGATTCCAGATCTGGGGTTACATTTCATTAATTACATTTACCATATGAACTGTTTCATTTGGAATTTGTCCGTGTAGTAAGTAGGTAAAAACTATTCATAGAAATTGGACATATGGTCAGAAATTTGCTTAATAGTTCTGCATTTTTTTCCCCCTTAATTTAATAACTGAGCAGTGTTCAAATGGTGCTGAATAATATCACTACAGCAGCAGAGGCTGTGATCAGTGTTGTCATTATTCTCAATGTAGGTGAGCCACTAATCTGGCACTTGGGGCAGATGCACTCATGAGGCATTTTGCTAAATGTGTTAGCATGCATGCATTTGTCTTTGTCACTTTTATGCTCAGAAATGTAAATTCAGTGGCCTTTGTGAGTGTGACTTATCATTAAAAAATAACATTTTAAGAAGTCATTGCCTTATATCTGAGACATTTTGTTATGTTTGTTATATAGATAATGATTTTGTTTGAATTCAGATGATAATTATTTAAAATTATAGACATAATTTGCTGTCAGTTCTATGTTGAATGTAATTCATGTTCAACACCTTCTGTAAACATATAAATTCTACGCTTTTCCATAAGTACCCTCTGTTACTGGAAATCATTCAGATTTGTGAAGTCTTTGGGTTCTAATTTATCGAAACGTCATGGTTTCCATTGTGTGCTGTTTATTTTGGAATGGCTTTTTGGCTTCTGCTCATGCCTGTCACTGGATTAATGGTGCATGGTGGCACATGGAATGGTTTTTTGGTTGTGGTATTAGCAAATAGGCCATATGATCATGTAAAATTATTTTATGCAATTCCTGACATGTATTAACTAAAATTATGTTTTATAAAATGCAATAGTTATAAGTTTCAGATTTCATAATAAAATTTGACTACCTGTCATCTGCTCTTACATAAATTGTTGAGATATGGCCTAAGTTGCTTTGTGTGTGTGTTGACTGGGGCTGTTGTGTTGCTTGCACAGTTGTCTAGGTGGAGTTCCACTAGTTCTCTCTCCAGGGAAGTGCAGAAGTACACCATGAGGGGGCAGCAGAATAAACCTTCTCAGGTAAGATCAAGCATGCTCAGTTTTTCGTTCCTTCTGCTCCATCTTTTACATACCATATTACCTGGTCTGAATAACCCAGCATAAACAGAAATTATCACATATGCAAGATACGAGATTTTCATGATGGTGTAGATTCATATTGTGTTCTTCTAGTTTATGACACCATATACAAGTAATCTGGTAGGTGGATACCATTGTTTTTGAAGAACGTTGATGGCCATGTTTGTATTGACATTGATAAGCAATGAGTTTTTTTTTAATACGAGTAATGTAATATTTATGATGGCTTTATTTTTTTCAGGGTGCAGTGGCATGTGGAACACCAATGACGGATCCTGCTAGCTTCGTACAAAATGCAGGTGTAGGCACATCATCCAACACCATGAAACGCTACCCCAATTGATAATTGTGTGTTAATAATTACAATTCACGTTATAGGTAATTAAACTTGTGGGAGGATGGGTAGGAATTTCATGTTCATTGCAAGATGGACAGTGAAAGGAAACAGAGATATTGTGTTTAACAGATAAGTTTCAGTACACCCAGTTTTGTTTTTATTCTTGATGTAAATATTCAGTTTTGAGTCTCATATTGATAAAAGTAAAACAAACTCCGTGATTTCAGTCCATAAGCGAACTATACCGACCGAGCGACCGCCTCTTTTCGGTGAAGTTTAGTGCCAACTTTTGCGGATAGAGGGTGTCGCTTGGTCAGTGCAATGAAATTGATAAATGTAAAAGGTATGAATAATATATTTTGCATTAAGAAAACTTTGTTCCGTGTTGTTGATATTTACCACTTTACAGAGTATAGTTGGGAGAGATTTCTCAGTTGCAGGGAGTTAGTTTTGCATTATGAATAACCCTTTGTAATCCAGTGCCAGGCAGACCCCCAGTTCATACTTCATGATATTCTTGGACCACAAAGGGTTAGATGTCAAATGAATGCTATACTTCAATTTTGTCTTTATGATTTTCATGAAGCTGTCAGATCACATTATCAGAATTGTTTGTAATCTGAGAAAATAAAACAGCCATGCCATGCTGTGCCATGTCTTGCAGCAGGGCAAGAAAAAAGCAACTGAGGTGTTTAACTTGGACAGATGTAATTTTATGAAGCTGCAACTACTTTTTATTTTTGAAGTTGACACTACATTGTTGTTCCTGTGGCGTATATAGCCTGGATATGGACCAAGAGGGTGTATTTCATATTGTCACATGTGAGGGGCTTGCGTGACTAATAATAATGGGTTCTGGATTAGATGATTGGATTTATTGGCACTTCTTTACGATTACAATCAATTATGACAGCTCACAGTCGATGACTGTCTATGACTTGCTCCTTTTCTTACTGGACCATGGCTGTTTGCTCTTCTACTGCAACGAATGACGAATCACTGCTCATACATTGAACTGCTACTGAATGCCATATGAAGAATCTCTTGTGGCTGAAATCTGCTTTACCAAACTAACTTCCAGGCAGTCTGAATATAGATCACCATATCAAATGGTTTGCTTGTTCTGTTATATGTTTTGTCCGTTGCTATGAAGTGTAGCAACCTGCTACTAAGCAGTGGAGGTCCTATTGTTGACTGCGTTACCTCAAGAATGTGTTTATTGAAGTGTTGCCTAGCAAATGGTCATATTCTGTCACTATATTGTTAAACGCGTGATTTTCTGACTCAAGATGTATTCATGCTAACTCTAGTTTTATTGCCTGATTGAAGTATGACATATTGAAAGATCACAATTACATGGCTGTCTCTGCTCCTATATTCTGATATATTTCAATTAACAGTCTCAAATATTGTGCACTTTTGGCCTTTATGGTTTCTGAAAGCAAATTTGTTCACATTAATACTAGAATGTGGGATTGTTGTGTGTTGTAAACATTCTCCCCAGTCTGTATATTATGTAATTACATTCCCACACAAGTGTATGAACATTACCTGTAAATTAATTTATTCAGCATGTTATATGTAAGATGAGTTTCTGCTTTTGAATTACATACAAATATTATTGGGCCTAGTTTACCATCATTGATGTGTTGACCCTGAGAGAGGAGGATAATCTTAATGAGATGTTGTGTAATATAGCTCCAAACCAACAAAGATTGAAAAATATCAATGACATTGAAGAGAGTTTTAAGATATTGTCACCATGCGGTTATATGTTCTTGTTATGTCTGAAGTGTTTTATTTGAGTCCTTAATGGATTGTGCAAATTGGTCAGGACTGGAAGGCAGAGAAACTAACTTCAGATGACTGACTTTGGCAGTCAGTGGTATGGAAATTTGCTGTGAATAATGAGTGAGAATTTGTGTTACTTCAGCAGTATGTGTATATATATTCATGCTTGAATGCATGTTTTGAATATGTTTTATTGAGTGAGTGACTCTTGTGGTACTTTTGTCTTTATTCAGCTTTCTTTTATCCTTCTTTAATGCATGTAAAATAAGAACATCAATAGGTCGCAGTTCAGTTCCTTTTAAATGATGTGTGGATCCTTAAAACCATATCATTGCTAAATATTTTGGTACAGTTTTATGATACAAAGAGGTATGAAATTCGTACCATTATCAGACAGTGAAATTCCAATAAAGAGAATTTATTTTGCAGTATATAAGACAGTTCAGACATTAGATACTTATATAATCATAAAACAAGGAAGAGGTTTTTGCCCATTTGTGTGATTGTGACTCTAAATATCAACATCATGTGCCTGTGTGCAGTCTCATGAGATATCGTTGTACATAAAAGTGTAATTATATTAATAATTTGTCAGTATCTAGCATCTGTTAAACTCTATATATATGGTAAACTGGGGGAAAAGAATCCATTAATTATGTATGTTGGAAAGTTGAGAGTGTAATTATGAATTACTTCACTTGTTCATACAAATATACATTTCATAGTATTTGTAGTGTATTGCATTTGGTATTTTTTGTCATGGAACTTAAAGAAGAGTTAGTGTGTAAACTTCATTCAAATTTTATTTTCCTACAGTACAAATTACTGATACACATTTTTCAGCAGTTTCTGCTGTTGTGCCATTTTCAGCAGAGGATCATTCATGTTCTTTTAAAATGTGATTCTACAGAGTTTTGTTTGGGTAATATTATAACATTGATTCTTTTTTGCTGTAGTAATTTAAGAGAGGAAGCAGATTTAGTACTATTTTTAGTTTTGTGTTAGCTTGATTGTCTCCAGAACAGTGATAGTCAAGCCATCAGAAACAAATGCACTTGTGGATTTTTCTAAATTCATTTTAAAGCACAGCCTCTCATAGTTTTCTGTTATCATGTGGATTACATAGTATAGACAGTTTCAGAGTACATTTGGCATAACTATATCCCTAATTATCAGGCATGTGTTTTTCATGTTAAATTGAGGACTGGGTATCACAATGTTACAGTAACACAACTACTTATCTACTCATGTTGTTAAAAATTGTTACTCTCAAACGGGATAAATGATGAATGAAAATTTAGTTGAATGCTGAAGTTCCTCACTAGTTTTTAGTACTATTCAGTTTATCACACTTATCAGACTCTCCTCCTTTCACAAAAATTTACCTTCCTTGACTACATGACCTGTAGCACCTTGCCATTTGTCTGCCATTACTCTGACACTGCTGAGTTGACAAGACTGCATGCATCATGAAGCTTGAAGGTTTGTTGTTCCTGGCTAAATGTTGTCTTGCAATGAGGCAGTGGATAATGATTCCTTGTTTACTGAGGAAAGTATCAATAAGGCATGGACATTGTTTCCATAAATTAAACTGTGTTATTAATGGATCTTGGAGAGAGAGGATGGGATGGTATGGATTGGATTGATCTTGTTCAGGATAGGGACCAGTGGGGGCTCTTGTGGACATGATATCACAACTACTGCCTGTATGTCAATACTTCTATTGCGGCTGCAACCTCTCACTTGTCCTTGGCCGTGGCTGGACCTCAACTGTCCCGTTCGTACATGTCTCTAGCTCTCTTGTATAGGCATTATGTGGACCTGATACCAGACACCATTTCTCACGGTTCTGTTTCTACTGTTTTGACAGTCCGCTGTTGCGCAACAAACCTTCGGTTCATCTCCAGGGAAACACGTTCATTGTTTCAGCATTCTCTACGCAACAGGCCACTGTTATTGTGTTACCATGGAAGTACCTACTCCAAATACGTTACAATAATTTATAATGGTATATGTATGGCAGGGCCATTTTGTTTATGCAGAAATATCTTTCTTCCAGAACTGGAAGACATACAGTGATATGTATTTGTAATGCAGTATACCCTTACTGTAGTGCTTTTGCAACTGATGCTTGAGAGCAGTTTTCTGTCATCCATTTATTTATGTTAGGACTCAGCATACTGATTAAAATGTGTTTAAATGAAACATATAATACACTATGTACAGGTAAACATTTGTCTGATAAATTTCATATCCAGAATAGTCTAAAACAAGGAGATGCTTTATCGCCACTCATTTCCAACTCTGCTTTAGAATATGCCATTAAGAAGGTCCAGGAAAACCAGGTGGGACTGAAATTAAACGAGACACATCAGCTGTTGGTCTATGCTGATGATGTGAATCTACTGGGTGATAATATAGATACCATAAAGAAAAACATGCAAACTTTAATTGACGCAAGTAAGGAAGTTGGTCTAGAAGTAAACACGGAAAAAACTAAATATATGTTGCTGTCTTGTCACCAAAATGTAGGGCAGAATCATGACATAAAAATAGGAAGCAGATGTTTTGAAAATGTGGCACAGTTCAGATATTTGGGAACAGCGGTAACAGATCAAACCCTGATTCAGGAGGAAATTAAGAGATTGAACTCTGGTAATGCTTGCTACCATTCAGTCCAGAACCTTTTGTCTTCTCGTCTGCTGTCCAGAAACATCAAAATTAGAATATACAAAACTATAATTTTGCCTGTGGTTCTGTATGGGTGTGAAACTTTGTCCGTGACATTAAGGGAGGAACATAGACTGAAGGTGTTTGAGAACAGGGTGTTGAGAATATTTGGACCGAAGAGAGATGAAATAACAGGAGGTTGGAGAAAACTGCACAGTGAGGTGCTTCATGACTTGTACTCTTCTCCAAGTACAATTAGAATGATCAAGTCAAGGAGGATGAAGCGGGCAGAGCATGTAGCACAAATGGGGGAGACGAATGCATATAGGATATTGGTGGGAATGTCAGAAGGAAAGTGACCAGTGGGAAGACCCAGGCATAGGTGGGTGATCAATATTAAAATGGATCTTAGATAGGATGGGATGGATTGGATTGATCTGGCTCAGTATAGGGGCCAAGGGAGAGCTCTTATGAACACAGTAATGAACCTTTGGGTTTCATAAAATGCTGGGAAATTCTTGAGTAGCTGCAGATTTGGTGACTCCTTGAGAAGGGCTCAGCTCCATGAGTGAGTGAGTGGGTGAGTGAGTGAGTGAGAGAGAGTAAGTAAGGACTCAACATACACTGAACAGGCAGTAGTGAAACCCACTTCTGATACCAGTGATGGGCTTATGGTCTTTTGTGTTGGTAGTTCTCAAAGGAATATGGCACACAAAAGACATTACTTTCTTTCATCTTCATATGAAGTTGAGAATGCATCCACACATTGAAAGTTTATACATGCAATTCAAGTACTGCAGTGCTCTGTTCAGTAACAGCAGCATCTCCACAAAAACAATGGCTTGTAGCACGTGTGCAAACTTTCTACAGCAGCAGTTCTCATGCCCACCCATTTAAATGACTAATTCAGTTTTTTGTTGAAAACTCTTTCCCAGTTTAGGACGGGTTTTCTCTAGTACGTTTTATACAGTCATTGACTTTTTTTATGTGGGTAACGTGGGTCTGTGCTACAGAGCTGCAACCCTTCTCTTTAATTCCTTGAAAAACAAATATTTCAAGGAACTGACAAAAGGAAATCAGGTTAGTTGTGGAAAAACATCTAATGAGCATACTCCATTTTAGTAAGCTGCTGTAAATTCAGGTAAGCACATTTTCCTCATACTTTGCATTAAATTTTAAATCAATAACCGTTTCAGGATTTGTTTTATGTACAGAAAGTTACACAGTTTAAGTTACTTGGACACAACTTTTTTTTTTCCAAATTTGAAATGTAGCCACATGAAACTTTTGCCTGAGAACCCCTGATTACAAAGTTAATATAAAAATATGTGTTGTTTTCTCCCATTGAGAGAAACTGCTACATTAGAAAGAAAGGTGATCATCCGATATGAATGGGAGATCCTAGACTACTATGAAGGCATATGTTTATAGACCCTGTAAGTCAAGTCAAGTCAAGGAACCTGACTAAGAAAACAGTGCATGGCAAATACTGACATGGAACAGACCACGCAGGCTTGCTTATGGTAGTGGTAAGTGTTAATAGTTTCAAGAAGTTATGCAGATTGACACCAATATTACCTCTTGTTTTCTTTGGCTGCTGCTCCAACTCAAGTTTTTGACTTCAGGCATATATGTATAGAGTTGCATGCTCAGATATGAGATCAGAGCAAATGTGCTTTAAAGTGATGCATGCTGTTAACCAATGTTTTCAGTATGTTGGCCCCACATTAAACTTTTTAAATTAGTGAAGCATTATTTCAGCTTTATATAACCCTTCAAAGTCATTAGTTAATTAATGGAGGCTGTGTTTCTGGCTTCTACATTGTAATTAAATTTTTATGCAGGGGAATTAACGAGCGAATGAACAAAACTGGAAATAAGTTTCTTCATAATTGTATTCTGCAAATGTTATTATGGTGATTAAATCAAGGAGGAGCTGATCACAGTGGCCATGTGGTCCAAGGCATGAACCGACTTCACTTGCTTGACCTCTGGGATTGTGGGTTTGAAACCCACTTGAGACGTGTATGTATTTGTGCATTTAGTTTGTATTTGTGTTCTATGTGTAGGTAGTGGCCTTATGACAGGCTGATCCCCCATCCAAGAAGTCCTACTGACTTTGTGCAGGATCAAGAAACTGAAAAAGTGGCCAAGATCCAACAAAGGACTGTAGAGCCATAGATAGATAAATCAAGGAGGATAAGATGGGTGGGAGATATCAGAAATATATACCTAGTTTTTAGTCAAAAAATCTGAATGGAAGAGACGATTTCAAAGACCAAGGCAGAGATGAAAGTGTAATATTAAAACGTATCTTAAAGAAATAAGGTAGGAAAAAGTGGGCTGCAGTTTTCTGGCTCAGAATGGGATCAAATTGACTTTTGTGAACACATTAATTAACCTCCAGATTTCCATAAATTTTTAACTAGTTGGGTGATTATTAGTTTTTCAAGAAGGATTCGCATCATAGAGACAGTTGACTTTAGTAGTCTTGTCCTGCCACTTAATAAATTGTTAGATGATTGACAACCTTCTGAAACAGTGAAAAGTAGTAATTGGCACTGGTAATACCTTTTCACCATAAGTCTCATGCAACATATTTTATACATGCAGAACTTCAAAGAGTTCATGCTCAGCATATGTAATGAATTCGAAAGATTTCTTAAAAATTGGTGAACTTAAAATAATGTGTAAACAAGTGCTTACACATCTGATGACTACAGATTGGTGGTGAGAAAATTAAAATATCTTGATTTGAATGTTGACATACGTTCTCTTAGGTGTGCTCTTAACTTGATTATGAATATAATATTTGTGTGATTTAGTCATTCCCAAGAGCCAGGGTAATGCAGTTGGTATAGTGACTTAGTATAGGCTGAATGACCAAGAGGTTGGAGTTCAAGTCCCAGTGAGGGCAAGAAGTTTCACTTCTCCATGTCCAGACTGGCTCTGGAACTCACCCAGCCTCCTATTCAATGGGTTCCAGGGGGCTCTATCCACGGGGTAAAGTGGCCGGGGCATGAAGCTGACCACTCACCTCCAACTAATGCTGAAGTCAAGAAAACAGATCTATACATCCACTCCTCCATATGTCGTCATGGCATAGTGCTCAGGGACAACTTCCAGTCATTTCCTAACCACCTGAACTTTGCAACATAGATATTTTAACATTTTTAGCCTCCTGTGTGTATGATATGTCCATGTGTCAGCCCCCCCACCTCCTGAGTAGCTGACATATTTGGTGGAATATGATATGAACATCATGCCTTAAGAAACAACCACACGTACCACATTCTTATTTCGTACTGTGAATAGTATTGCTGATTACAGTGGCCATGCGGCCTAAGGCATGAACCATCTTTGTCTGCTTGAACATTGGGGTCGTGGGTTCGAATCTCACTTGAGGCATGGATGTCTGTGTTTTTATTTTTGTGTGTTGTTCTGTGTATAGGTAGAGGCCTTCTGATGGGCTGATCCCCCATCCAAGGAGTCCTACCGACTTGTGTATAGGATTAAGAAACTGAAAAGTGGCCAAGGCCCAACAAAGGGCTTAAGAGCTGTAGGTAGATGACTATGAAAAATACCAATATCACAGCTGTGTGAATTTATGAAATAGCAGTGACATTAGTGCCACTCGATCTAGTGTCCTGAAATTTTGTGTGGTAATTGGTCTTGGAACAAAGTGCACTTATAAATAATATTTTTAGAATGTAAATTTACAACATGGCAGTAATTCAGAATCTGTATTTAGCTATCAGTTTGATAAATTTTTTAAAGTAAGCCAAAGTGTAGAAAAAAAAAGTATTTGAGGGCCCATGTGAAAATGGTTAGAAGATGCAGAGAATGTTTTATGAGAAATGAAAGGGAAGAGATGGAGGCAAAAGGCTAATTATAATTAATAAATCAGCGACAGTTAATATATTTTTTGTTGTAATTTGAATGAAGAAAGAGCAATTCGGTAAATAGTTGAAATAAAGAAATTTTGCATGGAATAATGATGTTATGTTTGTGCTCACTTATATTCTGACATTACTAAACATGTAATTCAAAAATAATTTTGTATTAAATCGGACAGCTGGAGTTTTCACCATATTTAATGGTCAAAATTAAGCATAACTGTACATCAGAGTACAGAAAGAAAAATTTATAAGTGCTTAATATTGCTTGATAGATATGGTATACCTTACTTAAATCTTAAAAATTGTAATTAAGTTATAAAACAGTGATTGTAAACAGTTACATTTTTCACAGATTTCTAAACACATTTGTGGTATTTGAGAAGCATTGTTCTGAACTCTTCGTTTTCATTTAATTTTCTGTGATGTGTTTGTCATAATTGTTTGACGACTTCAACAAATTCACTAGCAGTGGTTTTAAGATCATTATAGACTGTCACCCCAGAGGAGGTAAGGTGTAGATAACAAAAGGCATAAAATAATGTTATGATTTCATGCAAAGCCCACTTGCTTAACCTTAAGGCCTAATCAATTAATCTAAGGTGCCATAAAAGCTACATATGAGGAGCGCACACAGAAGAGGAATTCCTTGAATACAGGACAGATCACCCTGATTTGTGTAGAAATAAAAATTGGCACTTTCGCTTTATCTTCACTTCATGTCATGGCGTTTTTTTTCTCCCATTGGCACTACAGCCCTCATTTGGGCCTAGGCCTGCCTCCATGAAACTCTCCGTTTCACTTCGGTTTTACTACATCTTAGACATATGGTAGGACTCCTTGGGCGGGTGATCAGCTTGTTGCAAGGCCTCTACCTGTATACAAACACAGAACAACGCACACAAACATCCATGCCCTGAGTGGGATTCGAACCCACGATCCCGGCTTCCGAGCGAGCGAAGACAGTGCATGCCTTAGACCACTCGGCTACCGTGACCAGCGTCATGGCGTTTTAGCACGGAATATGCAGAGACTTGGTGGAGTGACTCGGGAGGATCCTGCCAGACTGTAAATTCATTAAATTATTTTGTGTAACAAAATTACCATTAACATGACTCCAGTGTGGAAAATGTAAGGAGTGATGGAAATTTGAAAGGAAGGTTAGTAGGTACCAGAAACAGGGGCTTCTAATTAAATATTTAACAACTTAAGTGTAAAGAAAGTGTCATTTAACACATTGGTGTCAGGCCATACTGCTCAGTTAAATAGAGAAGCAGGTTACACAAATGTTCAGATTGTTTACCAGCGATTTAAATCTATATCAGCACAGTTTTGCCAGCAATTTCAATAATATACCCTGTTCAAATGTATATTAAAGTCGTAGGCTGTCACGTTGAACGGTTCTTGTAACATCTGCAATAAATAACTTTAAAAATGTCGTGAAAGTTGTAGTTACCCATGGTACCCATGAAGTCTGGCAGAATCTTCAATCACTCTTTGTGCTGCTATGTGAGAAAGAGAGAGTTGCATAATGCTGATAACAAACAAGATTGTTAATTATTCCCAGTGTTTTAGTTACCACCACGGAAGGCGAGTGAAGTAATAAGTTATCAGGTCCAGCCCAGTTATTTAATAGTTATAAAACGATACGCAGTGGAACCGACGACGTCAGGCGCCCTCTTGTAAGCGCAGAAGTTATTTAGCGTCCAGTGAGATGAGAGAATAATCATGTGTTATGCAGCTGAAAGGTGCAGAATCATTCACCCTGAGAATTTGACAAAAAAAAATGACAGCCAGCACTGTGGGTAATAGTTCGTAAGTAACATATAGTAGACGTTACTATTAAATAGACAGCCCGGCTGGAAGACAACCTGTGAAAGAGTGTGATGTCATTGGGTTCCACTGTTGAACCCTGATTCCACTTGGAATATGAGCTGATGACATGAAGACAGTGTAACTGGCGACTCAGCGACTGTTGGTCCCTGCGACTGAAGCGGCTACTGAGTAAGTAAAATGCGGCATTGTCTGAGGAGCGGGGTCTATCCATGCGAAAGGATTTGGAAGGACTCAGTAGTAACCTGTTTGAATGTAGCATTCCAGAATGTACTTGGACAGGCGAAGACTAATTCGATGTCTCTGTCGAAATTCGGTCAGATATCCACTGAATATAAGTTATAAGCCGTAACCCTTTGAGTTAACTAGTTCGATGTACCTCGGATGTACGAAACAATGGGTCATAACGGCAGTCTGATAGCTATCCTGGAAGTTAGGAAATTTATCGTGGTAGCTGATGCCCTATATTTCATTAGAACGTAGTAAAAACAGAATTTGAAATCCGTTTATCTGCTGAGTGGGAAAATAAGTTCGTATATTTAAGCAGCCATTTAGCAGTTTTACAGAGGGATCATTATTACAGGCAGTACCGCTATGATTCTTTTTGTGTTCAGTTGCTTTTATTGGCACATTTACATAATTACATAACATATATGTTTAGTTATAAGGTGAAAACGAACGTGTATATTACAGATGTATACAATATTATATTTAAGCATCCTGTTGCACTCTACACGATAAATGATTCAAACTCCGTCCTAAGTGCAAACAATATATATTTATATGTCTTTGATCTTGTTCTTTCTACACTACATGTTTCGGCCTCTATCGGCCATCATCAGGTGTATACTCTTAACGTTTCTGCCACACTGAACCCAGTCTAAAACTTAACATTTAAAAACACAATGTCACATTCTTCGTATTATCAACATCTACATCGTTGATATGTGTCTGGTATGTAGATTATGTTGCACACGTCAAACCCGATATTCTTGTAGTAGCACTCTAAAAATCTTTAGTTATGATGTTTTTAAAACCTTTTAANACAGATGTATACTTCATTCTTACCATATCCTTTCGGCAATCGATCACAGAGAGCAAATTTTTCTCAAATATATTCTGGTTGGTTCTACACTAAACCTTTTTTATTGCAAGTGGGGTGGGACTAAGTCCCTTGCACTGCGGCCACTTCTGGCCTATTGTACCAGCCCCAGATGATAGGTGAGGGTGATTGTGGAGCAATTGGTGGAACGAAGATTGGCAGGGGAAACCGAAGTACTCGGAGAAAACATGCCCCAGCGTCACTTTGTCCACCACAAATCCCACTTGACCAGACCCGGGATCGAACCCGGCTCGCCGCGGTGGGAAGCCAGCGACTAACCGCTTGAGCTATGGCGCGGCCCTACACTAAGCCTTACTGCATTTTTAATCCTGTTACAGATACCGTAACACACATAGTGAGTGAAGATATGGGATATAAAAAACAGAAACGCAAAAAAAATTATTCTTAGAAGAATTTGACACTTAAATACGTTTCATTAAAATCCAAGTACGTCCGTTCTGTAATCTAGGCAACGAGTTCGCAAGAAGGAAATTATATAGCGAAACTGTTACCTAATTTTTCACGTTTCGGTCTTTTAGTTTATGACACAGTCTAAATAGAGAGGCGAGTACCAAGGTTTCGTAGGAACATACCGCCTCCATGAATATCCCTGATTTTGTACAATTACTTTACCGTTAGAAGTAAACCGAAAGAAAAGTGTATTAAAAATTCATTGATGTATATGAATATACTCACCCTAGTTACGTGGACCGCAGTGTATGTGATGTTCTTGGTTGCGGACATGCGCAGAAGAAGAGAGATTTGGCGGGCGGGCTGAGCGAAGGGAGCATTCGTCGGCGGCAACGCTTGGTGTTCGGATCATAACAATAGGAAAATTAAATAGAAACATACAAACTTAATAATAGTATTGTTACACATTCGCATTCTGTAATTTGTTAGTTATTTTCTTCATTTTAGATCGAAACGAAATTTGTTTACTGTATATTCCTGCCTTTACGTGTTATTCAATGTTTGAGGTTAATGTATGCGATAAACGTACATTTATTTATATATATTTTCGTGTGTCAGTATGTGAAGAAATGTTTGTGTGATTCTGGCAGTTTGTTCATGAAGAAGCACACAGAAGAAAGTGAGTACGTTGAGTCTTCTCTTTTATTGTCTGGTGTATGGTCACAGTGTAGTATTAACAACCATTGAGCAAAATCATGAGAGAAATGGGTATACAGCATGTCATGTATGTGTGTGTGTGTGTATATGAACCCCAGTTTAGTAAGTGAAAATGAATTTTTGAAAATATCAGACCGAACAGGTTGTATTCTGGAGGTGTTCGGTTAGAAACTTGGCCGGAACACTGGCTATCCTAGCACAGTTGTTTCGTGGTTTTTCTCAGTCCCTCCAGTCAAATGCCATAGCAATACTCAATTAGGCCGTGATCGCTTCCTTTCAAATCCTTTTCAATTCATCATCACTCATCCTACTATCCTGTGCCATACGAGTGTACTCTCGATCCTGAAAGTGTTGTTAAATAACCAACTAAATATCACTCCGTGTAGGGTAGTTTATACGACGTTACTTTTAATGTTCTGATGGGCCAGAAATTGCGTCTGAAACATTTGTGGAAGTATGTATATATATACTTATGCGTCGTTACGAAGTGGAAGTTCATGTCCAATCCTACTAAACTTGCATTCAGTGTATGTAGTCTCCTGATGAGTGCAGAGTGCGAACTTGACGCTCATGACCAGTTGCAGATGTCGTCCAAAATAGTTAGGGGAAGTTGACAGTGCTTCAGATGCTTGCTTTCCGGATAAATGTATTTGTTGTAGTACCTAGATAAATAGGTAAATATGATCCCCAAATGAGTGGGTATCTGCAGATCGGTGGCTTGATTTGTTTTTGGTGATCTTGTGTCATAGTTTATGTTAGTGTCAGTTACGACATTTTGCTTTCTCAACCACATAATCTTTCTTCATTTTGGCTGTCAGTTCTTAACATGTTTGCTTTGCGTATAATATTTACTTCAGTTCTTCAGTTTTTTCAGCATGATGTTGTTTTTCAGTCCAGATTTCATTGACCTCCACCCCTTCTTTAGATATGTAAGCATTCTTCTCGTTCCCAAAACATAATTCACTAAGTCAAAATCGTACTGTTTGCCCCAATTTGAGCAGTTTTGTTTTTGTTTCTTTATACTCGTATAAAGTCAAATACACACATTAGCAGTTGTCCAATATTTTGAGTCCTTTAAGTTTTATTGTTCCACCGGTGTTACGTCCAGAGCTGGAAATGGCCTTGGGCGCTTTCCACTTGTTCTCATAGTCATTTCTAACAAAACTCTTTCCTGTGCTTTAATATGTCATCGTTCCAAACAACGATATACCTCTATGTAGGAATCAAAGTAGGTGTTTCCCATACTTCCTGTCCTTTCTACTTAACACTGATCGAATCACTAGCTTAAATATCTTCCTGCGAGTTTGCATTAAAATTACAAATTTCCTGATAAGTTTTTCCAAATTTAATCATAAATAATTTCCACTTAACTTCATCGTACGCGGCTTCGTTCTCTTCCCTTATTTTTATTCCTTTTCCTATTTTTCTCTCAGCCCTATGTCAATTGATATTTGGAAAGTAGGAATATTTTATAAAATAATTTGCCTATTTTTAATATAATCAAAAAGGAGGATATTTATTCGACGTCATTAAGACAATATTTGAGGAAAGTGTTAGCGATGCCCTTGATGATTATACGAATATTATGTTGCACATCGCCCGTTGTTTGAGGTATACCTGTATTTATCATATACAGAGTTTAGGAAATTGTATCCACGTCCACCATCAAGTGTGAGGGGGACAGTCATATTCAGTTGGGTCCATGTAAACAACTTGTCTCGATCACTGATCCCCAGTGCTAGATCTACAGACTAAGGTCCTTTTAAGGCCGTGCCGTAGCCCAGGCGGTTAGTCGCCGGCTTCCAACCGCGGCGGTTCAGGTTCATGCCCATATCAGGTCATGTGGGATTTGTCAAAGTGGCACTGGAGCAGAGTTTCTCCGAGTACTTTGGTTTCCCCTGCCAATTCTTATTCCACTCAATGTCTATCGTCCGGGGCTGGTATAATAGGCCAGTTAGTGGACGACGTACCAAGTGGACTCAGTCTCCCCCCCCCCCCCAAAAAAAAAAGATACCTTTACCCTTACATATGATGGCGAATCGAATCCAGCTTCCATTACTCTGTTTATATTAAATATATCACAGACAAAGGTCAGTGTCATCATAACATAATAAATATCAGCGTTAATCCTGCAAAGGTTTGTGCATTTAGAGAATCACTCCTAATGATGTCGATAGTGGTCAGACGAAACACGTCGGGAGAGTTAAAGACATACAGAATGTTATATTTGATGGTTGGGATTTTTTCAATTGACCTAATCCTTCCAACCGCACTATGGCCCTGGGGTTCACCCAGCCTCTAACAGAAATGAGTACCCGGAATTAATTAAAAAAATTTCCTGGGGAGTAAAGCGCGGCCGGCGCGTAAGGCTGACAACCTTACCGCCACCTTTGAGCCGATTGTCTAGATAATGTGGGACCCTCAACGTCTCACAACCCTATGGGCCTTCACGGCCTGGTACAAGGATAGCTTTACTTTTATATTTGACTGTATGCAATAAAACCATTTGACAGAAGAGCCTGTTGTGTATAATAAGATTTCGTTTTGTCTGGGACTCTTTATCTAATTACGTAATAAATTAAAACTCTTTTCGAGGTACATTATACATTTATCATCCTGAAGGAGCGGCGGCGCCATAGCTCAAGCGGTTAGCCGCTGGCTTCCAACCGCGGCGGCCCTGGTTCGATTCCAGGCCTGGTCAAGTGGGATTTAAGTGACTTGTTCTGAAAGTAATATTTTAAAGCAGGTTTCTCAGTTTTCCCGAAGTTTACTGTAGGTACTGAGGCTGCATATCACGTCAAGTGATAGAGTGGAAGAAGCGAAACGGAGGGGGCAGGAAGTGTTTCAGCATTTCTTCATTATTCAACCCCTTTATTATATCCGTCACAACACAACTAATATGAAGATCAGACCATTTTCGGCCCTGTTACATGCTTCGGCTATTGATAGCCATAATCAGGCAAACTCATGATTGCAACACATATACACACCACTGAACCGCAGCACCAACAAAATTGGATACAATATTATTAAAATATAAAAAAATATATATAAAAAAAATGCTTGATGTAAGAAATACAATAAATCAAGTTATATAAAACAGAAGTATGATATAAAATAAGAATAAAATTATTTTGGTGTTTTTACATCAACGTGTCAGTCGTTGGTTTGTGATTTGTTTTTGTTTCGTTTCCACGGACAAGTTGGAATATTCATTTTTTTTCTGTGGCGCTACAGCCCCAGTGGACCTAGGCCTACCTCTTCGTTTCACTTCGGTTTACTAGATCTTACACATGCGATAGGACTCCTTGGGCGAGTGATCAGCTCGTCGCAAGGCCTCTACCTGTAGACAAACACAGAAAATCGCACCCAAACATCCATGCCCTGGGTGGGATTCGAACCCACGATCCCGGCTTCCGAGCGAGCGAAGACAGTGCACGCCTTAGATCGCTCGGCTACCGTGACCGGCTTGGAATATTCATACTTATGCGTATATAAAATTGTGTATGAGGCTCGTAATGTAGATGTAGCAAAGTAAATTATAATCTGAAAATGATGTGAAAGTAATATTTTTAAATTTTATAATCACCAACTGATATTGGTATTGAAGATATAGAGCATATAGTGTATATTACTTACATTAGTCAGTGCCTCATCTCACAAAGTATTGTCCGTACAGTAGGGAGTGTAAACGACTGATGTGGTTCAACTGTATTATTCATTTTATGGTCCTCTTCAAACGCTAGCAGCAAATTCTATTACCTGGCTCTGACTCTCAACGTGATACTCCAAGTTAATCTGATGAAATGAATGATGTAATTGCTTGACATTAATTGAAATAAATGAGCTTATAACTTGTATAATTCTGTAGCGGTACTGATTCTTATTATGATACAGATCGTTTCCAGCGTCGCATATACTGAAATTAGGGGAGAGGGGTAATACTGTGTATGTAAATTCATATATATATATATATATGACAGTTAACATTTCTGAAAATATGTTACTTTCCACGTTGTAATGGGACCGGGATTTAGAAATTGAGGTCCTCATGGCGGTGACTATGTTGGGCACTATCTTTTGGCATGTGACCCAGTTTAGTCTGCCAGAAGATTGCCGATGGTCCTCAGAAACTTTGGTAACCTTCTACCACACTACACAACATTCTAGAGGCACATGTTGCAGTGGTTGTACAGAAGAAGGAGGAGGATAAATTTTATCCACGAAGATTAAAGTTTTTTTTTTTTTAATTTCGCTTAGTGGGGGTGGAGTCCAACTGGGTCCACTCGGCACGGCGGCCACTGATTGGCCTATTGTAGCCTGCCCAGTGTGATTATGATGATGGAGAATTTGGTGGAATGAAGATTGGCAGGGGAAACCGAAGTGCTCGGAGAGACCCCGCCCCAGCGCCACTTTGTCCACCATAAGTCCCACTTGACGAGACCCGGGATCGAACCCGGGCCGCCGCGGTGGGAAGCTAGGGACTAACGGCTTAAGCTATGGCGCGGCCCAAGATGGAATTAACCAGTCCCTCCAAAATGTTGGTAACGATATACCAGATTACACGGCATTACATTTCAGAAGACAGCGATCTTCACTGCCGCCGTTGTGAGAATTTCACACCTCTCATTTTGACCTGCTTTTCGAAAAAAAAACAGTGTTTCTACTATTCATATTATGCCCTCTGGGCCGTTTGCCAACACAATTAATATGAAAGTATGGAGGTTGTGGACAGTCGGTAGAACTCCTTGGACGAATGATCAGATCTGTCACCAAGGCAGCTGCCCCCACAGAACACAAACGCAGAAGAAACGAGGACGGACATCCATGCCTCTAGTGGGATTCGAGTAAGTTATAATAACGAATACCGGAACTCTCATTCGAGTTTAAAGGAGGACTCGAACTCTCAATAAGTCAACTTCAGTATGAGATCACACTACCAGTAAGATATTGATTTGAAAGGGTGCAGCAAGTAAGTGGTTGAACATTTCTTCCGAAAATTAGTTTGTTCATGTCTTTTGCATGATTTTCAGAACAATTCAAATATGTATGTTGCCATGTTATACATTTAATTAACAATTAGATGGGCGAAGATAAGAAACCCTCGAGAACAATCACTGTGGTCACGTATGGCCACCAGTCGTTTCTCGGACGACTAGTATCTTCTCGTATGTTACCAGCCATTTTCAGGACGAACAAGTGTTTTTTAAACCCCCTTTTTTCAGTTTTCATATGGATTTTCTTCGTAAGGTCTGTAAATTAATTAATTGTCCTTTCACGACTGTTATGGGTCTGTTGTACGCGCTTCCAGCCCTTCCTTCACAGTTTCCTGAAGAGCAAGCACGGCAACAAACTTACCGACAAAAATCGTCTTCGGCAAGCTGTGGACGAACTCCAAGTGAGCAAGCTTCCATTAAGCAAATTGCTGTAAATTGCGTTAATCGCGTTTTGCTAAAGCATTTCTGTAAATTGCAAATTAATAACAATCTTATTTAGAGGATTTATAATGTATGTAAAATGATAGGCTATTTGTTTTTAGTTAGGTGAAATGTTTTAAATATTTGGGTAGCTTGTTAACAGATGATGGAAGGTGTACTAGTGAAATTAAATCCAGGATTGCCATGGCAAAAGCTGCATTTAGCAAGAAGAAGAATCTTTTTACCAGCAAATTGGACTTAAATTTGAGGAAGAAACTAGTGAAATGCTACATTTGGAGCATAGCTCTGTATGGGCCTGAAACATGGACACTTAGGGCAGTAGATCAGAAACATCTGGAAAGTTTCAAAATGTGGTGTTGGAGAAGGATGGATTGGTCATGTTTTACGCAGAAATTGCCTTCTAAAAGAGTTATTGAAGGAAAGATAGAGGGGCGGATAGTCCTACATGAAATAAGAAAACGGAAGGCTAATTGGATTGGTCATGTTTTACGCAGAAACTGCCTTCTAAAAGAAGTTATTGAAGTAAAGATAGAGGGGGGGATAGAAGTGACAAGAAGACGAAAAAGACGTAAGAAGATGCTGGTTGACCTTGGGGACAGAAGAGGATACTGTCATTTGAANAGGCGGATACTGTCATTTGAAGGAGAGAGCTCTAGATCGCAATAAGTGGAGGAATTGTTTTGGAAGAGACTGTGGACCTGTCGTCTGACAGATTACTGATGATGATGAGGTGAACACAGGAACACATCTCTAACTTTTAATTTCGGCCACGGGAAAATTTGCTTGAGAATCTCTGGTCTGGATAATCACCAAAGCTTGTGAATGGGACTAAATGTGCCTGAAGAATAGTTCTTGGAGACAGAGGTCTCGAGCGGTCTGGAGGATATGGACCTGATTTATATGGGTCAAATTGGGTGTAAAGGAACTTTTTTAAGACGGCGATAATTCGGGGTGCTTTCAGTAAGAGAGTTTCGTGACCATTTGAATATCCTGGCCACTGAACATACACCACGGATCTGGCTCCTGATACTGATCCTTCCCTTTGGTATTTTTGATGTATTGGATTGGACTGTATTTACGACGTTTCGGAGGAACAGCCTGACTCCATGTTTAAGATCAAACATTCACTCATCATACTCATATCGACTCTGAATATGGGAACGGGATATTCTTCCGAAACGTAAACAACGCGCTTGGTGCCACACGGTGCATATATTCAGGAGCAGGTATCAACATAAACAGTGAAACACAATGTGAAAAACTGAAGTCAGTAGTTAACTTGTTTATTTACGTGTATTATCATGTGATGGAACATGTGTGACGACCATGGAATTATTCCTATGTTCCTGAATTTACTTGCTATGAATTCCGAATTATCATTGAGAAATGGGAGTATGTATTCACTAGAGCCTCAGGTATCTCTCTATTCAGGTATAGTTAGGCAAGGTTTATCTCATTTTATTGATGAACCTGACTTTAAGGCTAGATCACTTAAGTACCTCGGTACATATTTGGTAGGATATTGCTAAATACTCGTCTTGGTAAAAGATTTTACTTTTTATATTTATGCAGTGTTTGCAAAAAACTTAAGTTTTCTCAAAATAATTTCAATAGAGTAAATATACACGTTGAAGTATGGGTCACCGGGAGCCTTTTTTATATTTTTGCAGATTTGTTACAACATTTATTTCAGAATCCTTTATTGGTAAATTTGTTGTGGTGCTGTTGTCCAACTCAAACCAAGAAATTTGCATGACCGCCATGTTGGCACTACTGATTATATAAAATTAAAAAGTAAAATGTATTTTGGCCTCCAATGCATTCTCGTGTTTATACCAATTTCATTAAGAGTACGTCAGCTGGTTCACGCGCCTTGAGATCAGCGTTAGACGCAACCTGTACACATTCAGTGCGCCAGGTCTTCATGGCGCCTAAAATTTTCATGATGGTGGAGAAATTGCCTTTCTGCTAGCGTACCGTCCTACAAAACTGATGTGAGAAATAGTTTATTCCTTCTTCTCCACGGTCCCTTTCGCATCTTCATCGGTTTCCCTAATTTCTTCCTTGCTGCTTTCAAATCCCTTTTATTTGTCCGTCCTATACTCATTTTTCCATCCTCTAGTTCGCGATAAAACAATTCCTTCACCACATTTTTTTTTCGTTCCACTATCCCTTTATATCTTTCCCTTTTTTTTCTCTCATTTTCCTTTCCTCTCTGTATTCGCGCTGGACTTTCCTCGACCGTGAAAATAACTGGCTCTTGTTTATATGCAGATGTTTCAATTGCATTTTCTTTAATAAAGACATGATATTTTATTCTTTATTCCATCTCATATTTTATTGGAAATGGCATTTCGATTTGTATACAGTTTTCTCAGGCCTGGTTTACATACAGGAACACTAAACTATGAGATACGTAAAGTGGCAAAACACGTTACAATACATACATAATATCTGGCCTTATAAAATAAGGCGAATAGGCTAACTATACCCTGTACTTTGACTGTTGTGTTAATTGTCATTACAGAATGTCTTTACGGAATTTCACCGGAACGTTGATGTCTTCAGCTTGTCACTTATTATATTCTTCGGTAGCAGAAAGAACTATAAAAGATTAATCTGATGATAATTGTCTAATTGATAATTCATTGCAAGAGGAGAATGCTTACTTAACGTAGGTCACACGTGGTTTCAGCTAATTTAGTTATCTGTCAACGTACAAAACCCGTCGAAAGAATAATATAGTTACCTGACGGAAATTATCAGTTATTCTCTGAACGACATTGAACACACTGTTTGCGTCCACTGGGTAAGGACTCTGTTTATTATATGCTGTTCTAACTCCAGGACGACGTAATTTGCATTATTTGTCTATGTTCGACAAACATAAAATTTATAATTAAGGTCTGTATTTTTATGTTGTGAATATAAAACTCAGGTAGTGTTATTAAATTTAATTACACTCTGTTGAATTTTGCATCGAAAAGGCTTAATGTCTTCATACAAGTCCAAATTTAAAACAATTTGAGGAATGAAATTATTGATGTTGTACCATATTAGAACCATGTTTGACTTGCACCTAGTTTTACTTTTCACCTTCTTTCATCTTCGAGAATATTAACAGTTCATATAAAACCCAGATGGTTCGATTATCACACTTTGAGATTTTATCACTTTAAATATATGACAATTTTATATTTTTCGTGTTATAAGGAGTTAGACTAAGTTGAGTAGACAAACTAGGAGCAGATCAATCAGTCAGTAAGAATGATTACGTTTTTTGTGAAAGGAGGTTCTGTCTCCCGCAGCGGCAATAATTTCTGTCTTTTCTGCTGTGGATATAATATCTCTCGACAAAATAGTAATTCTGACTTGAAAGAGATTTTAATGATCATCAATATAGTACATGTTAGCCCTGTCAGTTGTGACTAGTCCATGAAAAGCCCCTCGAAATCCCGAGGTCAAAGCTCATGTGCAAATCGGATTATGTTGCCGGACTCCCGGATTCGTATTTGTCAACGTTATTTTTAGCCGTGTTCGATATTTTGTCGTATTAGTTCTGTCACGTCTTTCACGTAATGTATTTAAATATCAGCGAGTTACTGTCAGCTGAATTAGACTAATGTTTTAATTGAATATGCCTTATTATCAACGCTTGACACGCTCCTCTTGCTAACTGCCAAAAAATGTATGTGTTGTTTCAGTGTAGGTTGTAAAAAAGTAGCAGTTTAAGATTAGAGATTTTATTAACAATAAAATGCCGATATGGAGTTATTTGCTCTTTTTCCAGTGTCTGGATAAAAAGACGCACGGCATTCTCTTCCGTCTGCACGTAAAGTATTGTCAGTGGAGCTAGTAGAAATGGACCGGCCAAATTTCTCGTAATTCGTCATTAATAACCGCAGTACTGTATCATAATACTCGTAAATATTACGTGGTATACAGGGCCGGAACTCGATACAATGTCGAAAGGTAATGGATTAAAAAGCTTCTTAAGAAGCTAGTAGTAACTGAGATAGTCAATAAATTTCCCTTCCCCTTTTTTGAAACCCTGGTGTTCGTTACCGTATAAACAAGTGAACGATACAGGACCCCAATTTGAACACATAAACCCAGTCAACAGTCATACTCTATACATTTTAAGATTCATTTTGATTCTATTGTCAGGAGTATTAGTGACTATAGACGGGGTTTTGGATTTGATTGTTGGATTTATTGCACCGTATATTCACAACTTAGGATTACAGGCGATATAGCGCTATCGCTGATTTACTCACTTCCAAGTTCACCCTACACAAGCACTAAAGTTCTCAGTCTTCACTAGTATTTTGGCAACGGATTTATCACAGTCTCACTGTAACTTCAAATCACTCATGAAGTTTCCTTGTCACAGTTTAATTCCTTTCTTGCCATCTCTTGTCAATCACCTTCGACTGCCAACTATCTGAATTCTGTCTGCAGTTGTTCCCAAGCTCATATCCCAGCAGGCTGGCATCCCGAAACTGGACTCTTCACTTCCTACTCTGTCGCGTCTTCAGACTGTGTCCTTTTATAACCCCTTCGGCACGGACCACACAGAAAATACAGTCTCTGTTAGACTTGAAAGAATTCTGACGATGATGTATACTGTACTTCTTTTGGCTTATTTTGGACTTCATCCATTGTCTTTTACATACTAGACGATGGATGAAGTCAAAAAGAAGCCGAAAGAAGTACAGTCTCTGTTGTTAAGGAGGCGCGTTTACTGGTTCGTTACCTAGCAATAGATATCTTATTGTTGCGCTCGTTGGCTTCGCGGGAATGTGTTTACCGAGTCGTTGCCTAGCAGTGGGTGTGCACGTCACATTATCATTCCACCTACACCTACAGCTTCCAGCTAGTCTCTTTGCTTTAGTTGTATGGATTTGCCATCTCATCCGTGCATGATATAATCTCCCGTAAGTTTATCCTCCGTATTTCATCAACGGAATATTGTTTGCGAAAAAGAATAAACAATATTGTTTTTAGAAGCCTGGATCTGTCTGTATTGGTAATTTTGGGTAGGGGGTTTGCTCCGTAGAGTAGACAGGCACGAATTTTCTTTTGCATGAACATAGGCATCTTACTCCCACGTGATCCGCGCAATGCCGAGAGACAAGATTACTGTGTTCTGAGGCGTCACGGCGGTAGTGTGGCAAATATTTACCGACTTGTAGGGGAAACATCCTGCTCATATTTCCAGGGTAGCTTACCTAGATTCTTTCTCAGAATTGCTGGTTTTTTGGACTTTGTCCTTCGTCCGGTATTCTAGAACCCTGAAGACACAACGTTTCGGAAACTGAACGTCGGGTCCCTTAGAAAGAGCTAACCACATTCACTGGATCAGTGATTGTGAGGACGGAAACAGATTCAGTTTCCGAAACGTTTTGCTTACTACTCGTATTTTCTAGTATATTGGACGATGGCAGAATCCAAAAACCCAGTAATTCTGAATATTATGCACCACAGAGAGAATCCTTCAGAATATAATTTTTTCTTGAAGATGAAGTTAAAATGTCTTTTGAATAATCTGATCCCATACGACAGCAATCTTTAACAGTCACCGTCGTGAAAACCTCAAATCTCATATATTCTGATAATATCGTCTCGGATGGTAACCATCAGCGTAAATTTGAGACAAAATTCCAAAGTTCCGGAAACATTCTATGCCTCCATTTTCAGGGAATGATCATTGTGACGCGTCTGATCGCTCGAGAAGATTTTATTACTTTCTCCTGCTGTAAAATGCTGCTTTCAAGACCTTTGAGTCCAACAGATACTCCGAAACTATAATGACCGCTTTCATGCGAGTTTATGCTTGTATATTTGTATGTTGTTGTATAATGCTTTTCGATTGTACGTAATTCCGTTAGGAGTGCAGGATCAGGTCACTTAAGAGCTCAAAATAAAAGTATTGCTTTCATGAGTTAATTACGGAAACGACGTTTCGTATTCAGATTTAATTCCCGAATTTAGTTACGTGGAACATCATATCGTCTAATTACTGCAAGTATACGTAGTTGTTGTGTGTAAATGCTATTAGATCATGCCAATTGCTATCTGTATGAGAACTAAATGTATTTTATCTTCTCGAAACGAGAGACGATGATGATGCAAAGTAAGTACTGGACTGTAAACTGCGTCATTACTTCTGTAAATAAGAGAGTTTCTGCAATGACCATGTATGCGAACGCCAGAACCCAGAAAGTCGACATGCAGTTATGCAGTTAAGCACAGTGGCAATGTAAATCCGCCTATTATGTTTTTTCTTTCCTTTATTTGAAGTTAAAAAAAATCGCTTATTGGGGGGTGGAGTCCAGTTGGGTCCACTCGGCACGGCGGCCACTGATTGCCCTATTGTACCTGCCCCAGGTGATTGTAATGATGGAGAATTTGGTTGAATGAAGATTGGTAGGAGAAAGCGAAGTACTCGGAGAAAACCTACCCCAGCGCCACTTTGTCCACCACAAATCCCACTTGACCAGACCCGGTTTTCAACCTGGGCCGCAGCGGTGAGAAGCCAGCGACTAACCTCTTGAGCTTCGCGCCATAGCTCAAGCGGTTAATCACTGGCTTCCCACCGCGGCGGCCCGGGTTCGATCCCGGGTCTGGTATAGTGGGATTTATGGTGGACAAAGTGGCGCTGGGGCAGGTTTTCTCCGAGTACTTCGGTTTCCCTTGCCAATCTTCGTTCCTCCAATTGCTCCACAGTCACCCTCGCCTATCATCTGGGGCTGGTGCAATAGGCCAGAAGTGGCCGCAGTACAAGGGACTTGGTCCCACTCCACTAGTAATAAAAGAACCTCTTGAGCTATGGCGCGGCCTTTTTATTTGAATTTTATCGGTCTTAATTCTTAGGTGGTGATTAGTACAGTAGAGAACAAAGATGATTTGCGATTTTAAGTTGAGTCGTAATATGGCTGCAACATTTTAGGCAACCAGTGTAATAATATTTTTCAGCAGATTTCGAAACGGAGCCTTACACCAGGGCTTCTAGGCCAATGATTCACAACCTTCTGTTGCTCTTGGCCCACTTGGGATATTCAGTCATTTTACATCGCAGACGAATTTCAATAGAAAACTAAAATTAAAGCAAAATTCGGTATTTTTAAATGGTATTGCATATAAGACTATCATAAACAGGTAGGCGATTTTTCTTTACAAATATCAATTTATAGGTCTCTACAAATGAATATTGTATTTTATGCAATCATTCTTCTCTTCAAAACCTGGCTATTCACTTAACAGTGGACCGACGCACATTAGTGTGCCGTGGAACACCATTAGAGAACCACTATTTTAGATGTTTCTGTCAGACCCGTCTGATACAAGGTGTGCGCCCTGATATCGGTACGGCTTCTCGCCTCAGGATCCAACCTTGCTGGATGGACTTTCAGTAAGGCTGGGTTTCGGACTCTTGTAAATTTATGACATTTATGTCATGCGCGTTCTTTTATTCTTTGATGACGTCATGTTTTGAAGAAAAGTTTCAGAGACATCAGACAGTAAAACAGAAAAGAAATTGAGAGCTTCTTAGGTTTCAGAAGTTTAATAATGGCTTTTATATCAAGTAAAGCGCTATGCCATGAAAACGTACCTTACGTTATTCTTAAAACTCTGGGTAATTAACTTTATTAAGCTGTCAAATTCACTAGTTACAAAATAAATGGTGACAGGCTGAGCTATAGAACCCCTAGATATTAGACCGAGGACCCAGGGTGTAAGAAGTTAAAGTTATTAGTAAATTACAGCATGAAAATTTGCGTTTTTTTTTATTTTTTATTTTTTTTCCCGAAAATTACCAGGCAGTGGAAAATTAAATTATCGAGTTCATAAACTATATTCTAAAGGGTTCTGGCGGTGGTGTATAACCCTTGGGATTGCTGGGTTTTGAACTTTGTCCATCTTCCGATATTCAAAAGAACACAACGTTTCGAAAGCTGAATCTGTTTTCGTCCTCAGGTGAAAATTAAAAAGGGAAAATCGAATTCATAGACTTAACAGATTTTCTGCGGAGAAAGTAAGCGATACCAGAGCAGTGGAAGCAATGTAGGATTATGTATTTTTACAGAAGAAGATAAAACAACTCACTGATTTTTCAGGAATGTTATTTCAAGGCCGTCAACTAATTTAACTGCTTATCTAAGAATTATTCTGGTAAGATTAACATCTTCTTTAGATAAAAGCACCGAAGCATTTTTAAAAGACAGAAATCATCTATGCAGAAGACGAAATTTTGAAGCATGGGGAGCTAGGAATCGACACATGGTTCATAATATGTAGGAAGAGATGGAAGAATAGCTTAGATACGGTGTTCTCTTAGGGTTAAATGTGAGAAAGAGACTAAGGAGAACTGGAAAATGTAGATTTTTAGGCTGATACAGGCATTTAATTTGACCAATTTATAAGCTCAATAAAAATAAAACACGATGCATTGTGCATAAAATAAAATAGCCGTTTCTTTTCCATCCTGCAAATATTTTGGTGAAGCTAGCACTAAATTCGCAGACAAGCGGCGGTCGCTCGGTCGGTATAGTTCGCTTGCGGAGTAAAGCCACGGCGTTCTTTTTGTTATCGGAAAACAACCAATATCACTTGTTAAAAATTTCGGTTGCATTAGAGGTACTGGGAGCGATCTAATTGAATTCTACATAATCAGAAACCTGTTACGTTAATTAAATTTAAAGAGAAGAAAAATCTGAGTAGAAAGACATTTTCCTTATACATTTCCATTTAACGGTGTTATAAGATGTTACAACGAATTTGTGTTTAATTTTATTATAGAATATATCATACCAAAAATTCCAAGAGCCGGTCACGGTAGCCGAGCGGTCTAAGGCATGTACTATCTTCGCTCGCTTGGAAACCGGGATCGTGGGTTCGAATCCAACGCAGGACATGAATGTTTAGTTTGTGTGTGTGTGCGTTTTTCTTTGTTTGTATACAGGTAGAGGCCTTGCGACGAGCTGATCACCCGCCCAAGGAGTCCTACCGAATGTGTAAGATCTAGAAAAACCGAAGTGAAGTTCATGTAGGTAGGCCTAGGCCCACTGGGGCTGTAGTGCCAAGGAAAAAGAAATCCAAGAAAAGTAAATATTAAATATCTTATTATACCTGGTAGAAAGTTCGTTGAACTGTGGAATCTCTCTATAAACAAATGGAAATTTTGTTAAACTTCGTTGAGCGGGGCTGGTCTACTCCACACGTTGCTCCTCAGCCCACCCTGGACTCTTTGCTTTCCAGTTCTGTATCTCTATATCTCTAGGAACTGTTTTTGAAGGTAAAATATTTACAACGAAGGAGAGTGAAACTTCAGCGTTAAACGAATCTATGGAGCTTAAATTTTCCAATACTTTACATACCACACTGCAGGCAATTTTAAATTTCATTTTGCTCCTATTCGTCCCTACACTGCTGTTGAACATCATGCCTCGCGCTAAGGCCCTAAAACTGTAGCTGTTTGATGTGCATTGCATGTTTACTCTATCCTGAAATATAAAAGGAAGAACCTGCTTCTCTGCCGTTATGTTCGGTTTGTGTGTTGGCACGTAGTTACAGCAGGAGTGGAAGGAATCAGTTTTACTGTGTCCACCATTGAAGAAGCTATTTCCTCTCAGTGTCAGCACATGTAATGCATATCGTTACATTTTTATTTTGAAGTTAATTAGTTAACGACGCTGTCAGTATCCGGATTGTAGAGTTTCGATGATGGAATTTTTGGCATAAAGACCCGTTGCTAGGCAACGACCGCGAGAGAAGCAACTGTACAACAAACGTTGTTAAGTTATTGCCCGTAAACAGCAACAGAGGAATGGTGTTTTCTGAGCGGTCTTTGCCAATGGCTGCGCACGCAACAATGGAATATGTTATGTCACCTCTAAGCCAGTTGCACTGCAACAGATAAAAGGTGTTTTCTGTGCGGTAAGTGCCGAAGGGTTATAAGCAGGACAGTTAGTAAGGAGTATGTCAGTCAGCGGAGTGAGTTCTGAGTTGGTTGGTGAGCTAGTTAGTCAGAGAACATCTGTGGTTCAGTTGCTGTGAGCTGTTGCTATTAGAAGCTGGTAGTTGAGGCCGGGGACATTTCGGGAACCCAGAGGAAGGGGAACGTCCACAGTTGGAAGCCGTTACCAGAAAACTGGAGAAGATACAGCAGGCTGATGAGATTTAAGTGTGTGCTCTACTGAATTGTGAAATGTGTGAGTTAGTGAAGGGATTGTTATTATTATTATTTGTAGTCACGGAGCTGTACTAGTTTATTAAATCCGATAACCACGTCCATCGTGACTTAATCGCGTGACAGTATGATTAATTTTTAATGAGATAATAATAATAANTTATATTATACACATTTATGAGTTACACCACTACAAAGGGTAACTATCAAAGTTTTTTCTGAGTATATAACTTTCCCAATAAATTTCAATGTGGGCTTCTTTGGTGGCATGGCATATATTCAGACGATATTTGACCTTGTTCCACATTGCTTGAAGCATGTTTGGTGTTACCGTAGCCACAGCATCATTTATGCAGGTTTTCAGGTGTTGAAGGGCATTGATCTTAACCTGGTAGGCAATGTTCTTCATATAAAACCACAAGAAAAATTCAGTGGGGTTAGATCTGGCGACCTAGGAGGCAAAGTGATTGATCCACTTCTGCCGATCTATCTCCCAGCCATCACCCTGTCCAAGTGATTCCTAATATGGTGTCTGGAATGTGGCGGCGCATGCGCGTGAGCCGGGTATGGGGAAAAAAAAGTTACAGGGTTTTCCTTTCTGATGACATAAACCGGATACGTGTATGACAATTACTTTACGAGATATAAATTTTTTATTTTGGATACCTTTCATCCGGACACCCGATACTGTTGGTAGGGCTCTTTGGCCCGTCGGAAGGCGTCTACCTACACACAGAACAAAAGCTCATAATACAGATATCCGTGCCTCAAGTGGGATTAGAACCCACGATCCCAATGTTCGAGCAAAGAGAGTTCATGCCTCAGACCTCACGACCACTCTGATCGGCATTAGGAGCAGTTGGTAGGAAAATTAACATTGAAAACAGAGTACTCAGAGAAACCCTGCCCCAGTGCCACTTTGTCAACCATAAATCTTACAGTGACCTGGGATCGAACCCGGGCTGTCGTGGTTGGAAGCCAGCTACTAACCGCCTGAGCTGTAGTGCGGCCCTATATTGTTATATGAACAAGTCTGATATTGCAGTAAATAGTAAACATATTGCTATCTTTCCAGAAGTTTTAAAGATATTAGGATTGTCGACGAGTTTCTTTTAACATTTTGAATTGTTTTCGACGGATTTCGACGAATTGAATTCGACGGATTTTTCATTGACTTTGTTTCTTTTAACAGTTTTCGGGCGAAATTTCAACAGGAATACGGCGCACTGAATTACAAAAGGGCCTACCAAATGTATCACAATATAGTTAAATTAAGATAAAATAGAAAACAGTCTGAATTTTTTTTCTCTACATAATCTTTCTCCACTCTGTGTTAAATGTGTGGTTTTAATTTTTAGTTCATCTCTGAAGAAAGTTATTGCATTCATAAGACTCTGTTCTGGATACCTAAAGGAAATGATGAATCCATTACTTACAAAAATTAGGATGTCGCTTCGGTGCTCCTTAGCACCAATCACATTCATTTAATGATTGGTACTCCTAATAACAATTTTTCTGCAATGTAGAAACATTGTTTTTAGTAGGTGATGATTTTCTTGCTGATAGATGACACGCACTCGAATTATGTATCCACGCAGCTTTTATGTGCGCTTTGATCAAAGAAAATAAAATTAACGCAGGTAAAGAAAATCCCTTGCTGCTCGCACACAACAGAAAACAACAGCACAATACAAAAGCGGGGTAATGGCCCTACAACCAAAGAGACATATATAAAAGAAATCGACATATGCACGAACTACATGAGACACACCCAGGCCGCTGAAGATTACGGCAATAGATCCCACAAGGAGATCGAAACAGTTTTTACTAAATGTAACAGGGCGACCTCTTTGAGTTTGAATTTTAAGCGTATATTTTAATTTTAATATTAAAATTGATACAAGAAGAGAAGTGAGCAGTTCAGCATAACGAGGAAAACTGATAATGGGCGTACACGGCCGAAACATGTCGTGAATAAAGATTAAGGTGACTCTAACACTCGTGTGTTCCATTATGACGGAAAAATTGATGAAATAATTGATATTAATGCAGCAGGATTCTGGAATAGAATATCGTATGTCTGCCAATATGCTTTATCTTCAAAATTACTGATCATATTCGACCAAGATTTGGTACATACCTACAATAAGAATTTGCAAGGTAATATAAGTTTGAATCGTTTTAACAGCCATATAAATCCTATATTACGAGATGCTAAGGTAGAATTTTACCCATTTACACAGATACGGTTCCTTGTACAAACAAGTTTTCCGTGAAAATGTGTAGACCTTCATTTTACTACGTTATAAACTAATGTTTGAAATATTTTTGCGATGTTGTAAGTATTTAATAAAGCATAAAGAAAATCCGTCTCCGGTCAAGGTGAACTTTACAATTATACGTATGTATCTGCACGTGTTGGAGATAAGACCTTTGCCAGATTCAGTTAATAGAAAGCCAATGTCACTTTGGCCTTACGCAGTTCTTTTTGTTCGTTTCACCTAGTTTCGTTTTGACGTGTTCTATACAGACCGCCTAGCTTTGAAGTGTAGTTACTTTGGTTCGGTCGCTAATTGTGTTTCATTTTCGCGAATATTCGCCTTCATTTAAACAGATTCTCGAAACACTGCACGTCCGTTCTTATTCAGCATGGGAAGAATGCTTTTGCTAGAACAAAGAGACGTTGTCAGCTGAAATAATATCTTTTCACACACACTTCCATCTCCTCTGAAATAAAGCGTTCTTTCCTATTGTCCATACGCCATTGTTACTGACGTTTCTTTTTTTGCAGATACAAATATATTTTTGCCGAAACGAATCACATCACACATATCACAGTGCAGAAGATCGGAAATTTTCAATCATAGTGTTTTGTTAAATGTTATTATATTTAAAATTTTTAAACACAAGCTTTGTGCCTTAGTGAGTTCTATATATTGTAATCTATATAATTTTATCTGCCGGAAAATTTTTAAGGAAGCTGATAAATTTCGTTTCTGAGTTTCATACTAATTGAAGGTTAATCTTTTTACCAGCAAATTGGACTTAAATTTGAGAAAGAAACTAGTGAAATGCTACATTTGGAGCATGGCTTTGTATGGTGCTGAAACTTGGACACTTAGGGCAGTAGATCAGAAACACCTGGAAAGCTTCGAAATGTGGTGTTGGAGAAGGNCATATCTTACGCAGTAACTGCCTTCTAAAAGAAGTTATTGAAGGAAAGATAGAGGGACGGATAGAAGTGACCAGAAGACGGGGAAGAAGACGTAAGAAGATGCGGGATGACCTTGGGGACAGAAGAGGATTTTCTCATTTGAAGGATAAAGCTCTAGATCGCATCAAGTGGAGGAGCTGTTTTGGAGGAGACTGTGGACCTGTCGTCTGGCAGATTACTAATGAATGAATGAATGAATTGACCGGTTTTGGACCAAAGTAAATTGGGCTGAAAATTTTCTGTGTTTATCCCCGGTTTCACTAAAATTCGCCCATTATTTTCGGGTGTGATACATGCAGATTTACATATAAAAAAGATGCTTATGGAAGCACATCAATTCTCTAAAATTTTTGTAGGTATATCACATAAACCAATTCCATGGAGAATATTACTTGAGAAGCTGATAGTCACCCAGCCAGTCAAGATATTCCCCTCATTTTATAGTATAACCTGGAGCTTCACCGCCGTGCCCTCATGAACCCTTCAGTGGGCAGTATTCTGAGTTCCAGTCGACACTTATATAACCAATTTCTTTAAAATAAAATTATTATGTTCTTAACTGTGCTTAAGTCTCTCAGGTGATATTTTCATGTTGATTTAAATGCGAGGAACATTCTTTCTAGAAGCAATGGAAGTCGGTATTTTGTAACTTACATTGATCATCACGTTTCGAGATTCTGCAATTTAAAGCAGTGGTTCTCAACCTTTGTCAGACCGCGGCCCGGTAAATTATTTTTTCTATATGAAGAGGACCCAGCATAATTGATGCCAGGACCCAGTACCGGTCCGTGACCCGGCGGTTGATTTAAAGCATTCTGAATGTTGACTTTACAGTTTAGTTTCATATAAAAGAATGAAAAGCGAGCGGAAAGCAGGAGCCGATAATTTGGAATGTCGTGTATTGTTGGTATTCTGATAACCATTTGTAACCGAGGTTTTAGAATCAGGCCACTGCACAAGACCGCAGTAAACCACAATAAACAGATATCATTACAAACAGCGCTTAAAAAGGCTTTCTATTGCATGTGTACATCAATGGTTTCCCAACTTTTTCAGTTCTCGTGGTGCTGTATGGGTAAAGCTATGGAAAATGATTCTATGCTACTTTTTACTAGGAAGAGTAGTACTGTAGGAAATTATTGTTACTTGTATCCGGGGTAACACGACTAATAATTGTGAATTCTAGATTTTATTGTTGAATTTAATGGATATTTCGATTATAATTACACTTTGTTTTCCACAGTTCACACTTTCAACTCCTTCTGGAGAACTAGTCCCTCATTGTTCTCGCTGTCCTTTCTGTTCTGTATTCAACTGTCGGATTCTCTATTCAGTCTCCTTGACTATATCCTCCGGAACTGTCTTCAGCCTTCAGCTCTGCTGTCTCAAATCAAGTCAAAGTCACAATGAGACTGACGGTCAGTCAGTCAGTCAGTCAGTAAGTCTTGTTGTCGAGCCTCATCTGGGGCTTGTGACCAGATGTTCCTTACGTTTGACATTTGTGAACTTGTTCCTCTGGGGCACCCTCTCTGACGAGAGGACGGGGTTGTCGTTTGTACATGCTGCTAACCCTGCTCGGGTCCGAATCCCTTGGGACTCACGACCATATTTTACTGTCTCAGATGTGAGACTTCCCTTTTTGTTTCCTCCTGCGATTCGCAGGGTCACGGTGGAGGTATATTCGACCTCACCTCCCGAGTCTTCTGTCCGCTGTTATCTTCAGTGATCGAACGGTCCAGAGGACACCTTCTCGAAACGTTCTATTTCGCGTTTCGGATGAACGGCATCCCGCGTACTGGCCACGTCCGCGTTGTCTCGGGAACGCGCTTTCATTCCCAGGCAACACACCGATTCCATATCTAGCGCACTTCTTGCCGCGGGAATAATGCTCACTGAGCCGTTACCCTGCAATGAACGTCTCTGTTTTTTCCGACTTGGATATTCCGGACTTTATGCGGCACTCCACATTATGATGCACCTTACTATCCTACTACACATCTCAACAAATAATAATAACAATAATAAAAATCATAACAGTCACGCTTATGAGGGACAGAGAATAAATTGAAATGAATAAAATGAAGCTAATTACCGAAATGTATGCAATGGATGAGCCTGATGGCCTGGACAAAGGTTCTTGATATGATGTGCAATTCTTGGCACCTGAATGTAGGCCTGCATTTTGCGAGTTCTGCATTCTCCTTTTTTAAAGTAGGTACATTGATCTGCTGAAAGCAGGGCTGTAATTTAGCACAAAGCAATTCGTTTAATTATAGGTATCTTTTTATAAGTTTAATCTGTTGCGAATTGGTAATTGTAATTAAATTGTATACACTAATCTCACAATATAAGTACATGTGCATTAGGAAGCCCGCTGTGAATATGACTGTGACCGGTTTTTTTCTCAGGTGTATAAGACCATACTTGTACTGCACAGGTGACAATAAAACATTGCACAACAATATCATGATAACCGTGTCAATTCATCCTGTGGGAAAAAATATTGTTGAACTTCCTGTTGATGTAAGTATTGAACTGGAATGAAACATATTAGCAATAACGACAATAACGAATTAACCATCACAGATCAAATTAACCGAAACACTGTCGAACGGAGTTATTCTATGTGGAAGATTGCTGGAAAAGCATAGAACTGACAACATTCTAGTCGTAAACTTCATTTTTTTTTTTTCGAAATTGGCAGTGAACGTTACTCGACTTCAGTGGCTGATCATCTCTCTCTGGCTACCGTAACATCAGCCTTCCGCGGGAGCTTAGTTTGAGAGCCACTGACGTACACAGACAAGAACACAATTCCTTAGCAGCTGCTTTGGTTGCACAGACCCTCGTCTGCGCTCCTGCTCTGGGTTACAGTAGAGCTGTTCCTAAGCACCATGAAAGCGTACACTGAAATGGAAGATTCTTAACCTCAGCACTAGAAGGAGGTGACTGGTCAGTTTCTCTCTCCGACCACTCTGGAAAAGATCCTCCAGTACCCATTGAATAAGATTTGGTGTGGGTTCCAGGTGCAGTCTGCACATGGCGACGAAGAATAAAATACGTACTTGCCTCTGAGACGAATCTAGTTCCGATGGTCAAGTTCATATAAATGTATACAACTTATTTATTGGACCGTCACAACACAACAATAAAAGAAATTCAAGGACAATGCCCAGATATAGTTCTGCTACATGTTTCGGCCACTGGTGGCCATCATCAGGCAAACACACTTCAACAAACGTACACCACTGAACTGAAGTATGCAAAATTTGATACAACACCATAAATCATTTAAGATAATTTGCAATAAGAATACAATAAGTAGGTTATTTAAAATCAATAAAAGTCATATATAAAAAACAAAATTAAAATTTGATTGATGTTTTTTAACATCGAATCAGTCGTTGGTTCCACTTTACATACGTATCTGTCGACAAATAGTAAATTTCAATGTTTCATTATAAAATTGTATAGGAGGTCCAATAATTTATCTGAAAAAATATAATAAAAATAGTATTATGTTTGTTAAATTAATATTGGTTTTAATATTGAGAATGTAGTATATANCATATAAATGCATAATCGCAATAGCCCAAAATGTAATGAGTAAGTACGCATAAGTGTAGGAAGGTGAAGAGGCTTAAACAGAGATCAGTAGGGGCTGTCATCGGGTTTGACAGCTCAAATACACATATGTCGTACTGGGCGTATACTGCGGAGCGTGTAGGAAGAACAAACGCCGAAGAATTGAACTCAGAAAGTAGGCAATCCAAGGAATGATTTAATGGATGAACACACTTGAATGTCGTATATAATGACACGCAAGATTATTTTTAATACAAAATAATTTATTCTTCAGGACTTAGTCATGTAGCCACACTTTCCGAATTCTGGTCAGTTTATACCTGTTGTCGAGCAACCATGTATCTCCTTGGCCTTTCTCAACATCAGGAACAGCTACTCGAATCAAGTTCCAAGTTGTGAGCGTGATTGGCTCTTGGTAGATGAACTTGCTGTTGCGTTTGTTTGATATATGTGATTTTCTCTTACTCCTGGATACTTGTATTTCTCTCTTTCTCTTTCTGTATCACACTTATCCACAGTTCATTTATAAATGGCACGAACATATGACCGAAGTACTGAAGTTGATTGGCGCCATTTCTTTCCTCTAAGCAGATAATACAGTGAATTATATTGGAGACAGAACGTTCTTAGGGACCATTTTCATCGGACACACCAACAATAATGTTTCTAGTAGATTCTAAAAGGTTCTGACGATGGTGGCTGACACACAGAATTACTGGGTTTTTGGACTTTTCCCATCGTCCGGACTTCTAGGTAAGAGAAAACACGACGTTTTGGAAACTGGGTCTGTGAGGAAGGAAGACACCCACCCAGTTGGGCCCCTTAGAAAGGGTCCTAACTGAGTAGGTATCTTCCTTCCTTACCCGAAGATAGAAACAGATCCAGACATTGCAGCTACTGCTCTCTGTATTCGCAACGCAATTCAACTGCCCTGAAGATGGAGGCAATATGTTCCTCCGAAACGTCGGTTAAAACCAAGAATACACGGCGCCAGAACCCAGAAGACGACTTTCTTCATAGTCATCGTCTTGAAAACCTCAAAACATACACAGAAACAGATCCAGTTTCCGAAACGTCGTGCCTTCTATTACTTAGATTTCCAGACGATGGATAAAGTCCAAAAACCCAGTAATTCTGTGAACAACGTTTCTAGTTAAACGAAAAGTTTCTTCCAGCTTTTATTATTTAGTGCATTGTTGCTCATCTTGTAAAAGCATATTCGATGCTTCAGTCGAGCCTTATGCTTCCAATCAAATAGATCCTCATTATACGTGATTATTAATGGAGTTCACTTAACAGTAGTTAACAATGGCGCATATTTACGCTGCTCGAAATATTTTTAATTAATTATTAAATATGAAAATAAATGCTTCAACATTTTAACAAAACGTTTGAAGTGGATTAGTACATCTGTTATTCAGGAATTATTTAAATTATCCTGTAACTGTTTCCAAGTTAGTTTTTTTCTTCTCTGGCTCCAACTTTGGAGCATGGGGCTGATTTTTCAGTTTCTTGATCATTTCACAGACGGTAGGACTCCTTGGGCGGGTGATCAGCTCGTCGCAAGGCCTCTACATAAACACAGGACAACATAAACACAGAGAGACGCACGCACGCGCACACACACAAACACAGAAACATTCATGCCTTTAGTGAGAACTGAATCCACGATCCTGGCTTCCGAACGATCGAAGAGAGTGCATGCCTTAGGGCTGGAACACACACAGCGACATCGGTTGCACGACGTCCGTACGGTTCATGTCGCATCAAATAGTAGAATATAAAGTGTAGTCTTAGCTTTCATACGTGACAACTTGCGACATCTACAGTACGGCAGTCGGAGAGCAAAGAAATGTATTTGGTCGCTCTAGTGTGAAAAGGAGGTCGTACGGCAAAAAAAAAAATCGTACGACATTTTTCCATACGACCGATATCGCTGTGTGTATTCCAGCACTTAGGCCGCTCGGCTACCGTGACCGGCGTCAAGTTAGCTAACGTAACAAAAATAAGCAGACGTTTTACAGCCGTCGAAGTATTCCAGTTGGTTTTCTTAACGTATCATCGAAAGAATATTTGAAAGTTGCCAAAATACTTGCATTAAAATTTTTCCATCGTGAACACCGCATTGAAATTTGTCTAGGCGAGCCTGCTCCAGTTCACAGCTTGAGCCCTACCCACTACGTACTTGTGTCTGTCATACGATTCGTGTAATTTCAATTGCCATTCTGCTTGTTATCCCAAGCTCGTGGGGACGGCCGCATGTTGCTTGTAGCTAGCTTAACTCCATTAAATGGCAGCGCTTGCGGAGCTGGGCAGGTGTTCTCGGTACCCTCACGACCGGATAATTTCACTTTGATAGAAGCCCACTTGTGTAATTGTGCGTGTTCCGAATGATTCAAAGCGAGGAATATGGATACGGCAGTGTCACGGTTCAATTGTACAATGGAACCTGGTTAGTGGTGACGTATTATTAGGTACGATTCATGAAGAGATGAGGTTAATTAATGCCGATGGTTGAAGGGAAATTTGTTGAATGAAGGACACTAAATGAAAAAAGCACAGAAAATCTATTACAATTTTCCTACCAGATTTCTTATTAAGACATGGCGAGAAACCTGTTCGCAGTGCTTCATACTAATAACTAGTTCAGCGTGGTCGCACTGCCTATCTCTAAGAAGATGCCAGGATTGAGCAACGGCCATCAGATCGCTTCTCGTCGTCTCTTGAAGTCACGCTACCCTCCCCCCCTTCAACTGACCTTATGGAACAGAGCCTTTCATGAGAGGATGCTACCCACTTAGTTGCTCACGATACACCTCGCTTCTATGGAACTCGAAATTGACCATATCCACAAGAGCCCGCTACTGGACTATATCCTGGGCCAATTTATTCCAGCCCAGACACATTTTTAAGGCCAGTTTCGATATTTTCGTTCCATCAACGACTTATCTTTTTCCAGAATGTACTGCCTTTCCTTCATTACAGAAACGGATTTTTAATGCATTTGAATCGTATTTTGGAGATTCTGTGTTGAAATACTGGTCGGGGATGAAGTATCCGGGGATCTTTCGTGGGCATTAGAGCTCATCAGCTTGAAACAGTTCGTGACAGATTCCAAGTTACTTTTTATTAATCTCTCTGAAACAATCTGCAGTATATTGTCTCACTATAAAGTTTCAGTAGTTGATTCAACGTAAACGAACCGAATAATTAAGACTGTGCCATTAATACCATTGGTTGTCACCACTAACCCTACCATCTTTTGAAACAGCGAACCTAATTGGGTACTTCACACAGAAGCTGCCACTTGAGTCTAAATACGTTGCTGAAATTCAGTAGCACTGACCAGGAAGCAGGTTATCACATTCCCGTTCAAGTTGGATACTTCATGATTAACCCGGCTCATGGCTGAACACAGGATAAGGAACTTATCTTCATTAGGAATACTTCTGTTCGGTTCCCGAATAAAATACCGACATAAGATTCATTAAGTCATAAACGCCAGCTATATGAAGGAAGATGGATGGGTGGACGGATGGAGGGATGGATGGACGGACGGATGAATGGACGGATGGATGGGTGGACGGATGGATGGATGGATGAATGAACGGATGGATGGGTGGACGGATGAATGGACGGATGGATGGATGGATGGACGGACGGATGAATGGACGGATGGATGAATGGACGGATGGATGAATGGACGGATGGATGGGTGGACGGTTGAATGAACGGATGGATGGGTGGACGGATGAATGGACGGATGGATGGATGGATGAATGAACGGATGGATGGGTGGGTGGACGGATGGGTGGATGGACGGATGGATGGGTGAACGGATGGGTGGACGGATGAATGGACGGATGGATGGATGGGTGGGTTGATGGATGGACGGATGAATGGACGGATGGATGGGTGGACGGATGGATGGATAAATGAATAGATGGATGGATGGATAGACGAATGGATGGGTGCGTGGATGGATGGACGCACGCACGGACGGATGGATGGATGGATGGATAGAGAGATCTTTTTCGGGATTTTACAGAATTTTCTAAAGAAACATTTTCTCTGTTCATAATTTTAAAACCAGCTGATATTTTCAGTTTCATCTATTTCAACGTACCAATATCTTATAGATGCAACGCCACTTTCACTGGGGAAGGAACTCCAGGTGACTTGGTAAAAAATTCCCTATTTCATAGATACTACATCATTTCATTTTATCAACAAATGGTTGAATTTCTATGATAAATTTATAGTCAGCTATTGTCGAATATATGAAATATCGCCTATCGTGACACGCGTATTTAATTGTATCATACTGAGGATTATTTTTCTATGTTTTCTGGATGTTCTCTGAATGTCTCTTAGAACCGTGACAACTAAAAATGCAGGAGTTACGAGATATTTATTGAGAAGCCTGCGAGGACATAGCTTCCATATCTGTTTTGCCTTTAAGTTTCTGAGCTTTTAGAAAAATTTAAATGAAATCTGATGACAGACTATTAATGAAATTTGCAGGAGCTTGAATTGCTTCACAGGATCACACCACAAAAAAATATTGGTCGTTAGGAACTTATATCTGAAGGGGAGGGGGACATTCCACTGGCATGAGAACACTGTTTATAACTGTAAGCATATTTGGAGAAACTTTGTGAACCCGGGCTTGAAGGAAATAAAATTTTACGCGTTTCGGTAAGATCCAAGCTTTGACTTAACGTGGTAGATGTTCAGCGCTGTCTGCTCAGTAGCATAGTCCTAGCTACTGTGTAACCCAGAACAATAGCTCACGCATCGCGGAATTGCCTGTAGTTCATCATAATTTTTCTCTAAAACCACCATTTTGGGAGATAGTGTCCGATGTGGACGGTGAATAAATATTAAGATAGACTTTAATGAAATAGTTTCAGAGTGCTGCAGTTGTACGGAACTAGCTCAGAATCATGTCTAGTGACACAGTGAGGCTTTAGCAGTATTGAGATATCGGGTTCTACTGTCAGGGAAACTGTTACTATGTAAGCATAATAATATGCATCACACGAATGTGATCCTGATGGAAGAACATATTCCATATATCTCTGAGAACAGAGTGCTGAGAGGGGCACTATGCTATAAGCCGAAAGATCACGGGTTCGATTCCCGATGAGATGAAATATTTCAGTCCATGATTTATTCTGGCCGTCCTAGAGTGCATACATTTATTCGCCTTACTCTTCTCTCTTGCACTACATGTTTCAGCACAAAAGTGCCATTTTCAGGTGCTTTTTGATGTACGTCAAACTACTCCATTGCATGCCCTGTTTGACGTACATAAAAAAGCACCTGAAGATGGCACTTTTGTTCTGAAACATGTAGTGCAAGAGAGAAGAGTAAGGTGAATAAATGTATGCACTGTAGGACGGCCAGAATAAATCATGGACATAAATCAGCGCAACAGGACGCTAAAATATAACATTAGAAACATTTCAATTTACCTAATCCTTCCAGCCGCACTAGGGCCCTGGGATCGACTCAGTCTCTAACAGAAATGAGTACCAGGAATCTTCCTAGGAGCTAAATGGGGGCCGGTTTGTAAGGCTGACAAACTTACCGCCATCTGTGAGCCGGTTGTCTAGAGAACTGTGGAAACATCGACATCCCAAAATCCTATGGGCCTTCACGGCCTGTTACAGGGATAGCTTTATCTTTTTAGGCTGCTGAGAGAAAATTTCGGGGTCTAAACGAAGGACAGTGGCAGGAGGATGAAGAAAATTACATAATATAAGCCCTCACGATTTGTACAGTTATTCTTATCAAATATAAACGTGGATATCAAATGAGCGTGTGTCAAGGGGGAAGGAGGTCTGTAGTAGGCCTAGGTGGAGGATTTGAGACATGCGCACTAGACTTTAGTAGAGAAATCTGAAGGGAAGTGGCCGCTTGGGAGGATTATATTAAAATATATTTTAAAGAAATCCAGTGTGAGAGTTGTGAATTGTATTCGCCTGGCTCGGGATATCAAGTTTTTGGATCTTGTGAACACACCCAGTAATGAAACTTGGAGTATGTAGCACATACACGTAAAATTAATCACGACATTAATATTATATAGTTGCTCTTTGAATTATTTACGGGAGCAGAAGCTCTGAAGACACGCGACGTCAACTCCTGCGTTGTATGCTGCCTGGAATACAGCTACTAATTATCGTCGCTTTCAGGTCCGTAAACTGGAATCTCTTTCGTGGGGAACCACAAACTCGAGCCCCGTTCCATTCTAAGGCCGAGAGATCTGGTTCAGCAACGCATATTTCTAATTGAGATCAGGGCCAGTTATAAACTCGACTGAGTGACAGTCTTTCTGCTGTACATTCACACGCCAAGAAAGAAAAGTTACGCTAAAATAAGCGTTTCGCCTGTCTTCCAGTGTAATGCCAATGTAATCTGAAACACACTTTTAGAACGTGTTTTCAAGACTTGACTATCCAGAGTACTTTCTGGCAACATGAATGCTTCTGCACTCTTGTATTGTTATATTACAATCCTAATTAAAAAGAATAACATCTTGAAAATTGGTCGGATGATATTATATATAAATCATATGAGAATCGTTTCTTGAACAAGAGTAACAGACAGAAACGAGCTTCATTGTGTAATTATGAAGTAATAAACACTGAACTTTTCTAATTTCTGTTCACTTGGAAAACTCTCACAGTCCCCTCTGCTTTCTGAATGACTAAATATCAGGATATATAGAGCAGGGGTTTGGCCATTGAGTCGTGTGTTGGTCTGAGACGTGGTGTCTTACCATCAGGGGATACATAAATATAAGTGTCTGACAGCAGAGTGCGTAAGAACATGTTTATGTCTTAAGAAGGATGAAATGAAGGAAAATATTACCCAATGGTAAGGGTAAAACCTTCCCTGTAACAGGTCATGGGGGCCCATAGTGTTGTGAGACGTCAAGGCTCCCAAATGCTCTAAATAATGGACTCACAGATGGCGGTGAAGTCAGCCTTACGAGCCGGCCGCCCGTTACCCCCAGGAAGATTCCTGGTAATCGTTTCTGTTAGAGGATTATTCGACCTCAGACACACAGCGCAGGAAGCATAAAATAAAGAAAATAAAAATATCCTTCACAGCTAATGTAAGTTAATTAGTATTGTTTTTTTTTCCTTGGCACTACAGCCCCAGTGGGCCTAGGCCTACCTCCATGAACTCCGTTCACTTCGGTTTTTCTAGATCTTACACATACGGTAGGACTCCTTGGGCGGGTGATCAGCTCGTCGCAAGGCCTCTACCTGTAGACAAACATCCATGCCGTGAGTGGGATTCGAACCCACGATCCCTGCTTCCGAGCGAGCGAAGACAGTGCATGCCTTAGACCTCTCGGCTACCGTGATCGGCTCTTAGTATTGTTAGGCTTGTAAAATCAAGAAGTCTATGATGAAAGAACGACAAATGCGTACAGAATTTTGGTAGGGAGACATACTTTGTAGGATGGTAGTTGCATGTACGGGTATCTCACAGAAGTAGGTTGTAGGGATGGGAGGTAGATAGAACTAGACCAGTGGCAAACTGTGGCAAGCCAAGAATTTTCCTCGAAAGACAGTAGAAAATATACGGACAAAAAACGATCCGGGATGGCCGATATTCCGATCAAGATTAGAACCTGGACCTCATAAGAAAAGCAGGAGTGTCGATCAAAGAATATCTATGTTCAACATTTTGCGGTCTAATACGGAACTGTTCCAAGATATCTAAACACTTTTAGTAAAATGAAATTCCTTGTTATCAATTTTCTTCAAAATTTATATTTTTAATAGATATTTCTAGGATACGTAACTTCATGTTTTGTATGCAACCTCTGTATTCAGAGCTTGGTTATTATATGAGTACATGGTGTTATACGAATGGGCAGACACGATGAAACTAATGAACATTCATGCGCTGTTGGAAAACATGCTTAGAAACATGCTTTAAATTAGCTCCTCTTGCTTTGGCGCCTGTGCTGCTTTCATGTTTCAGACAAGAAGGTCAGAAATGTTTTGCAGCTGCAAAATGCCTATGTCTCTCAATAACATGGTTCGACCCGTTTGTGATGGAAATTGCCAGACACAGTGTGTGAAGATTCCAGATAAAATTAATTACATTTGTGATAGCTCGTGAACATTCTGCAGTCCGTGTGTTGTTCTCTTCGTGAGGCACTGTGGTATTGGAGACACGTAGTTTCCGACCGAAATGCCTTTCCCAACGTGGAATTCGGCTTCGGAGACCAATGTACCCGTACACCTCCAGATGTATCTAAACAAGGAATCGTTGCTTCAAGAGAACGGGAATTAAATTTTCTGTGAATGTGTGAACCACAGGGATTGCATCTGTGTATGAAAGTTACATCTGTTAATTCATTTTAAAATGAAGATTAGAGATTTTTAAATAACAGAAATTTTCGCTTGTTTCAGCAAGAAGAATTTTATATGTTAAGGAAACGTAGTATACATTTTTTTTAATTCGCTGAGTGGGGGGGTGGATTCCAACTGGGTCCACTCGACACGGTGGCCACTGATTGACCTATTGTATCCTGCCCCGGGTGATTATGGTGATGGAGAATTTGGTGGAATGAAGATTGGCAGCGGAAACCGAAATTCTCTGAGAAAACTTGCCTAAACGCCACTTTGTCCACCACAAATCCCACTTGACCAGACCTGGGATCGAACCCGGGTCGCTGCGGTGGGAAGTCAGCGACTAACAGCTTGAGCTATGGCGCGGCCTACTAGTGTACGTTTACTATTCGAATTGAAATTTATTGCACACGACATCTTTTTGAAATATACTGTATTTACTCTCTTAAATACATATTATCCCAAAAGTAGGTATACAATATTTTATTTACTTTTCAGAGAGCCTGCTTTCAGTTGCGGAGTCGAAATTCTTACATCACCGCTCCTACCAGTCTCGGAACTCTCTGATTTCGAATAAAAATTCAGTCCTGGCTTCGGCTGGTAATTAGGTTACTATCCGTTATCATTTGCTACAAAGAAAAAATAGACATAGCTTCAATGTGTGTAATTTTTGTACTTTTATTGTGGCCACTCTGTGTTTATCATGAACGACAGGTTTGGATAGAAACTGTGGCGCCTGCTTCCTCTAAAATGTCTATATGTACACAAGGTGTATAGCAAGAAATACGAATGAAAACTACATGTTTCTGTCTATTCAAACATTTTCAATGTCGTTGGGAAAAACAAGGAAGGAAGGGACCAACCCATAAACCTAGGATAAAACGAGAGAATGAGAGCAAATGGAAGTTCGAACACTGTAATGAACCTTTGGGTTCCTCAAGCTAGAACTGAGTGACTACCAGTCTTTTAAGAGACACTCTTCCGCGGAGCCAATGAGTAAGACAACAAAATTGCCGTTTCATAATTTTAAAATCGGAAACAAATTTTGAGAACAGACGATTGAGATACCAAAGTCATATTCTGTACGTGGAGGAATAGGAGTAACTCTGTACAACCGTAAAGGCCCTGAAAATATTGAACATGCTTTGAAGGATAATAAAACAACAGACGTTATAGGGGTAAATTGAGACATGATATCTTGTACGTTAACATGCGTATAAATTGCATAAAAATGAAAGGAAAGAAAGGACCAGAGAGAACTTAAATGAAAAGTAAAGAGCAGGATATGTAGGTATTAGTTAATAATGGCACGTAAGAAGGAAGAATAGCTTAAAAAAACATTTATCACAAACAAAAACAAACTCCGTGATTTCAGTCCGCAAGTGAACTATACCTACCGAGCGACCGCCGCTTGTTAGCACAGTTAGTGCTAACTTTAGAGGATAGAGGGTGTCCCGTGGTCAACGCAACGAATCCCCACGGCCGTTAATTTCTGTTTTCTAGACCGGAGCCGCTATTTCCTTGAAAGAGTTCCTTAATTATCACCACGAGGCTCAGTGGACCCCGTTCTAGACCCACTACTTCTCCGAGAAAATCTGGTAGCTCCGGGAATTGAACCCGGACCTCTGGATATGTAGCCAGGAACGCTGACCACTAGACCACAGAGGCGGTCAACTTCATTTCGCACTTCTCTAAAGTACTAGTTAAACTAAGGAACGCACTATCTCCATCTTCAGGGATATGCTGCCCAAAATATCGGGAAAAATATTTAAAATTAAATGGCTTCACATCAAGGAGACAGCAATCTTGGAAGGATTGTAGGCAGATTAACCCATAACTTGTGCTAATTCGGAGGGCGTGCTCAAGACAGTGAAAGACGAGCCTATTACTTGCATAGCTGTGGCATTTGAAGCGGGAAGCCGGAACGTGGGACCAGGGAGTCACAGGGTAAATTGTAAAGGAGCCTAATGAAGCATTCACCCAGCCATACTTGTGAGATTACTAGTGACATATGTTAGTCTGAGACTGCCTTTTTATTCTAGTGGTCAGAGTTCCTGGCTGCAGATCCATAGCTCCCGCGTTCGATTCCCGGCCCTACCAGATTTTCTGAGAAGTAGTGGGTCTGGAACGGGGTCCCCTCAGCTTCGTGAGGATAACTGAGGAGCTGTTTTAAGGAAATAGCGGCTCCTGTCTAGAAAACCGAAAGTAACGACTGTTGGGATTCGTTACGCTGACAACGCGTCCTTTCTATCCGTTAAAGTAGGCACTAACTTCGCCGATAAGCGGCGGTCGCTCGGTCGGTATGGTTCGCTTGCGGACTAAAACCACTTTGTTTGTATGTCACTTTGAAGTATGCAAGGCGTCACTTTTTATCTGACTCTTTGTATATGAGAATTAGTCTAGTATAATAGTATGACATGATTATTCAAGTCACTTGGACAATTCTCAGAAACCGGCAGGGTTTGGCTGGTTGACAAAAATTGCCGCATTATTTGCTATGAAGTCACGCTAAAACAATTCTTTTTGTCTGTATGTGGGATATGAGGTTTTCACGGAGGTCTTTCACGATTGTCTTTGATGTGACACCATGCAATTTGGTGGAAACCTTGAAGATGGATGCGGCAGATTCCTCCGAAAGTTTTGTATCTACCTATCGCACTACTCCGCTTCTATTCCCAGAAGATCATAATTGAAATTTAGTATTGGTTGAGATTCGTGTTGAATATTGAACCGCCTGCTGTAATTCGTGCAGACTGCCCGCTTTACTTTGGAGTCGGAGAAGTTATCGCGGTGTTGCGGCGAACAGCTTCCTCGGCCCTGTCTTTTGACTAACTAGATCTGAAACTTAAAAGTTTCCCGTTTCACGACATCGCATATATGCACTGGCCGAGCCATAGCTCCAGCGGTTAGTCGCTGGCTTCCCACCGCGACGGCCCGGGTTCGATCCCGGGTGTGATCAAGTGGGATTTGTGGTGGACAAAGTGGCGCTGGTGAGGGTTTTCTCCGAGTACTTCGGTTTCCCCATACCAATCTTCATCCCTCCAAATTCTTCATCATCATAATCACCCGGGACAAGCTACAATAGGCAAATCAGTGGCCGCCATGCCGAGTGGACACAGTTGAACTCTATCCCCATCTAAGCGAATTAAAAAAATGAAATAATATATGCACTCGTTTAAAATCGTACGTTAAGCGAAAATTTATTTACCAGAAATTTGAAGGCAGCAGCGTCACGGAGACTCTGATAACATATATCCGATAAATAATAATTCCACGGATAAAAGTCCTTCCTGAGAAGCTCTTAATTTCTTAGCTGGCCAAAATTCTTCCCGTATTTTATGGAACCCAAAGGTTCATTACCGTATTTACAAACGCCCCATCGAATGTTATCTTGACATCCAATTTTCTGATTATCCCCTCATTTACTTTTAAGTCAGGCAGCTGGTACCTTCCTTTGATGTTTCCGACTGAAAATTTGTACGAAAGTAGTGTTTCTCCATACTTGTTGTATTGCCAGATTATATTTTTTCTTGAATATTCGAGTATATTATAATATATTGCAAGTATCTTACGTGGTAAGTAAATATTTACTTGTTACATTGAATAGTGCTTAATTTGAACTGAAAATTCATACACTGTCAAGAGAATACTGGAATAAGAAGGCAGGACGAAAGAACACGAAGCGATTTTAAAATTACGTTGAAATTTTGTTTAAAAATATGAACTATTGATTACTTTATCTTCAGGAATGCAGACCGCAAATCAAAAAGAAATCGTTGAAATATATTTGAGTTCTCTCTCAATGAAAACCACCCATTTTGTAATGCAGAGGGAGTGCACAGAAAGCAGCGAGCCACCGTTCATAGTGGTCAGGTGTTAGTTTCCAACCAGAGATTCAGAATTGTCTGTCAATTTTTAATTATGGATACTTAATATGCATCACTGTTGAAAATCTTATGTTTATTGTCACTGCTATACTATTTTCACTTATCTGGCCCTAATTATAATACCGTTAATTACATTATATGAGACTTAGTGTAGCGGACTTTACAAGTCGAGAACTGTCGCGGTTTCTGAATAATTAAAACAAGCGCAGTAATTTTTAACTTAATTTAAGCAAACAAGAAGTCAAGGAACGCAGAGTATGCTACGCTGTGTTATAATTAGATTCAATTTTTGGACGTGTTTCCTGCCTAAGTGGGGGGGAGAGAGAGAACGCCTGTTACGCTCACCTTTCCCAGCCTCATCACCAGGGACACTGCTATTAACTAAAGAGGCCGTAATGCCAGTTCTAAACGCAGCATGTGTCCAACTAACCGCCAGCTGTGCCTTCGGTTCGCCATTTATGTATGCAATGCAGCATATTATATTAGGTTTATTAATTTATTACGCAAACAAGGTTAAATATAGTTCTTTAAACTAGCTAAAGGGTTTGTTCTTCTCCCGTGTGTTTCGTAAAACAAGCTGTTCTGAAATAAAATTTCCTATTCAACTATGATAAACTACTTTATATTTTCGTAGAAAAAAATACTCCAACTGCCTGTTCTTCGTCCGTGGTTTTCTTAAAACAAACTTTACTGAAATAAAGAAATTAGAAACAACATTTAACTAGGAAGCAGCATAATAGACTGTCAGAATTAGCATAGGTGCAGTAATGTAATCCCAGTGGGTAGGGATATGTAGACAGACCGAGAAGTACGTAACAAGATTATGTTTTAAAATTTCAGAACACCTGATAAACTTGCAGTATAAGCTTCCTTGGGCTGGAAGCTTATAATCTTCACCTCTTAAAACACAATGGTTATTCTATATAACATATACTTTAAATTAAAAATCTCTCCATTTTCTCGGAGTATGTTTATGGTTTCCATGGTAATCTTAAAATAAACAAGCGAGATTTTCCTAAGAGATTAGTCTTCGCAATAGTGATACAGTACATTTTCTGCGAGGTAAAATTAAAGTTGTCCTGTGCGTAATTAAGCACCACTCCGTACGGATGTAGTGAAGGGACAGCTACAAGCATATTAACCTTGGCACTAGATAGAGTTTTGTGTTCAGCTTCATGCCCCGGCCGCTTATCCTGCTAGGAAGAAGCTTCTGGGGCCGTTGCGTACGATCCTGGATAGACTACAAAGCCTGTGAAGAAGAGGATTTTTCTTTGCTTCTGCCGGGAATTGAACCCCGATTCCCGTTTCCTTGTCTTTGTATCGACTGAGCTATGCAGATTACTTTTATTTGAGGTACTAACAGACATTTCTGTAAATTGAATCTTTAGTTTTACGTACGTGACTTTGAGGTTTAGAGGGTCTCATTACGGCCTGTTATGACTTGAGGATCTCCTTATAATTTTAATTTTAAGCTACAGACCCTAAATTTTCGAATGACTTAGATATCTCTAATGTTGCTGTGACGAATTCGGAGAACATAATCTCACAAATTCAAAGAGTATCAACACAAAGTTAGGCTTTCCTCTTTCAGTTGAAGTTGTCTAAATGTGTTTAGTCTTCGCAAACTCCTGGTCTTCTGGACGTGTTAATGTCTGGCATAGGTAAGCTTTCTGGTTGTCCCTCTAAGTTACCTGAATCTGACACACTTAGAATGAGACTGTTAATTTTATGTACAACAGAGCTCTGATTTGGTGTAGTACCGGGTTCCATATTTTTCTTCCATGGCCTAGCGAAGTCTGCAAGAGTTGCTGTACAAAGCAACGCGGACACACACAGATATTTATGTTAATGTTTCATGTTCAAACGTAATCAGCCGCACGTAACCTCTTGAAGCATAATTGATCTTCAAACTCGCACAGTTAGTTAGTACTGAGGTACCGGTAATTAGCAAACAGCTTATTGACATTGGTTGTGATAGGAACTCTGTTGTTTCCCAGATACACTTCGGATATTGTGGCGGCAAAGGAATTCCATCTGCAGCCGGGAATTCAACCACGACTGTCGAACCGTAACAGGAGTTTAACTCAACGTTGAGGTCAAGTGGTTAACACACCTACACCCGGAGACAGCCCCTTCTGACTGAGGTTTTCCCGTAGTATTTCTCACTCCCTCTAGGCAAATGCTGGGATAGCACCTCAAATTGGGATACGCGGTAGCATAGCTGGTTGAGGCACTATGCTCCAAACCGGAAGATAGCGGATTTGATTCCCGATGTCACTGGATTATTAAGTTTATCTAATCCTTCCAGCCACACTATGGCCCTGGTATCGACTCAGCATATAACGGAAATGAATACCAGAAATCTTGCTGGAGGTAAAGGGCGACTGGCGCGTGAGGCTAACAATATCACCGCCATCTGTGAGCCGATATTCTAGAAAATGTGGGTTCCTCGACGTTTCACAAACATATGGGCTTCCATTGCCTGTTACGGGGATACTTTTGCCTTTTTTGGTACCCCAAATTAGTCCACAAATTATTATTTCCACACCATTCCCAAGTCATTCGTTAATAATTATACAATTCGATGCTATGTAGTCTTAGTTAGTTGGAAGTGTAATTAAATAAACCATAAATTAATACAATGCAGGGGGTCTATAGCTGCAGGGACGATATAGCTCAGCAGCTCGATCAGAACTGTTGAATTCCTGGAGCACGTTCCTCCATTACAGACAAACAAAAACGTTAATTGCTGATCAATATCAGTGGACTGATGCCATGTGTGTACCTTGTTCCTTGCACGGTTATCTCAATCCTCCTCATTAATACTGCAGGGTACTTTAACCGGAAATTGAATTGGACGGGATTCTTCATAACAATTACCTTATTAAATTTATTTAGTTTATTAGCTCAGTAATTAAATCTATAAGAGTATTAATTAACTGTTGTTTTCGTTATAAGAGGAACAACAAGAGGAGACAGATAAATATTAATTCCAAAGCTGTATTGTAAATAATATTTTAGTGAATGCTGGCACTGGATTAAAATCAGTATGGAGGAAAACGAACTCTGGGTAACATGTTGCTTCGTAAGCCAATCGAATAGAGACCTTGAAAAGCTAATTCTTGCTCAGCTAGTCAAGAAATCTCCATTATTTATGGATCCAGGTAGTCCATTGCCGTGTTCATAAGCTCCCGACACTGACCCTGTCCTGAATACCACCTGAATACAGTACACACATCCTTTAAAATCTACGTTAACATTATCTTCTGATTATGTCAGCATCTCGCAAACTGTGTCTTCTCTTCGAATTTGGTAGTAAAACTGTGTATACCTCAAACGAAGTCAAATTTTTGAATAAATAAAACCTATTTTAGTCTTCTTGTTCTTTCCAAGGTTTGCTCGGACCGTTCTGACTCCCCTTTCATCTCTGAAAAAAATTTTGCCTACCCGCCCCTCAGCGAAATACGATACACGGGTAGACCTATGTAAATCTACATATTTTCCCCCTCCAATAGAACTGATAACACCCATACTTTTACTAGAAATGACATATTTTATGAGAATATATATGTGTTTATTATGCCGAAGATAAAACTGAATATTTTTTTCCTGTCTGGCCTTTTCGTATGGTAAAAGGCAACAGTTTCTTGTTATGGTGGAAGAGACTAGAAGTTATATATTTTGTGGGAATCTTACCTTATTTGAAGTTTTAATTATTAACAGCATCCTATAAATAAAGCGAGGGTAACTGTGAATTATCATAGATGTTCTCTGATTTATGGTATTGAGACAAGACGTTTTGGAGACTTCTGTAACAGACCATTCAGATTGTGCTGAAATGTATGGGACTAATACACAAGCTGAAGTTCCTCAGACTGGGATCACATCCTTCACAGCCCACTGTACTGTAAGATGCCTGTGTAGTTCTATCAAATTTTGTGAAGTTATAGTGTCATGTTTTGGTTCCAACAAAAACAGCGTTCTCTTAATTTGTTTGTGGAATTCCCTCTTTAAACCCGGGTTTCATTCTAAGAGTTGAAAATGTAGTTATCTTCTATGAGATTACTCGTATAAACCTATCAATATGTAGTTTCGAAAAGGATTAACCTAACCTAACCTAATCTGGAATTACCTGGACTAACTTCTTCCAAAACACACGAAAAATTATCCAATACAGAGCAACAAATTATCATCTTCCTCTTCATCATCATAACCATCGATTAGGCTAAGTATTGTATGTTCCGTCTTCTTAAAAATTATGTTGGTTCTTCCATCGTCATTGCGGACTGTAAGCTAATAATTTCTTTGAAATTCTTCTATCTTTCATTCTCAGAAGGTCACATTTCCACTTTGAGATACATACTTAATAACACACTCATCCAGAGGCGCATGCGCAGGAGGAATAGAGAATGAAGACATTTAGCCAACGACCACTGTGCCTTGTAGCCTGTTCCGATATCAAATCATTTAGATATTCGGAAGGAGTCCTTGGAAGGAGGATCCGCGCACCGCAAGCACACTGACTTCTCAGGACACACGTCACACAAACATTTAAGCTAGAATCATGTCCCCCCCCCCTCGAGCAGGGCTGAAGGCCGAAACCTTGGTCCGAATGTTAACAGAATCGATAAAATTGATTTTCCTTAGAGGAAACAAAGTTTATGTTTGCCTTCATAGAGCTGTGTGATTTTATGTTGTAATGCTGGAAATGGGTTGCATTCAGGAAAACCAGTTGTCCATACATAGGAATGTAGGTTTTCTGCATACTCTTACTGTGGAACATTGAGATTAGAAGGCAGCTCAATATTGCTTCAGTGCCAGAAGCAGGACGGACTAAAGACAAAATATTTGCATTACGAACTCGAGTGATTGATTTTGTGTGGAAACGGTGAATGCTGCTGCGTTGGTGTACAATCAAATTGCCAGATCAAGTCCATAGACATCTTTCCTTTTAGAAACCATCTAAAATATTCCGTTAATATCTGTCACTGGCCACGTGTAATTCCACTTCAGATGAATCTGAGTTTAATTCCGACCCTTAACGTAGCTGATGTGTTCTCTGCTTACACGCTGCAGAATCAGAATCTACTGGAACGGATTTTCTCAAATCATTGCTAGGTAACGGCTAGATGAACCCTGCGACACGCGTAAGCAACACTACGACGAATGTTATAGCTCGTTGCTAGGCGTCAGTCAGCGCGTTAATGAACTAGCAGGTAGCGGTCACGTGATAGGTTTCCTGTAGGTCTAGCCAGCGCGCCAGTGGTCTGGCTGGATAGCGAACATATGACACGTGTTTTATGTTCGTGGTCCGTACCTAGGAATTATCTCAAAGACGTTCGGCGCTTCTACACAGTTGAGAGAATTGAATTCAACCACGGGAAGTTCGCAGTTGAAGAATTATAAGTCGTTCTGTGAAGACTTGACATGATATTTGAAGACTTTATGTGTGCTTTAGTGCAGTGATATTGGGAGTGTGAGATTGAGAATTTCATAGTTCCTGTGTCAGATCCGTTGGTAGGAAACGAATATTGAAAACATTGTCAAGACTCAGTCATTGTTGAGATCTGTTCCCTAGCAACGACTTGTGCAAGCAGATGTAGAGAATTTTATTTATATATTATAATTACAGCAATATAAAATATGTAAGTGGTCAATAAATCCAATTACCAATCCGAACCCCAACTTTAGTCACTGATACACGTGACACTATGATACGGTGACGTATGTTGAGAACAAAGAGTTGGCGGAGGAAGAGATATACTGAAATTAATTTTATATTACAACGGAGAAAATATTTTGTTCCATTGATCAGAAGGTTCGGCATTTCAGAGAATAACGGCAGATAGATTACAGCTGCTAAGATCAGTAAGAACATTTATACCCCTAAAATGAATGGAGATGGAACGAAGAAAAACAGATTGTAAGAATATTTTAAAACGAACGTGGAGTGCAGAAAATAAATGTAGGGAACATACTTAAAAAGACTGAACATTTTACGCCAATGAAGGTTTTGACTTGTAACCCACAAGATGAAAGGAAAGATGAAAGCCCTATGAAGTGCTGATTTAGTGGGACAGAACATGCAAATGTTCCCACTCCATGAAGCTGATGATATTTATTTTTAATCTACTTTTATTTTTTAATGACAGAGGTAGTTTTGTATTGTTTATATATGTCTCCCAGACCAAATTTTAAAGCAGATGACCGATTTTACTACAATTTCTTATGAAATTTGTGATTCTATGCCCACTTCAACACGGTAATTTAGAATATCCTGCAAACTGTAGAAAATCATGGTGGACGTAGGAATCTGTGACGTGTTAGCGATCCTACTGCATTTGATCTAATGCCTGCAATGATATCTTCGATAAATACGTAAGTTTGGTTAAAGAAATTTATTGTAGAATGTACAACAGAAATATGGCAGTCGTGCGAAATTGTCATTTAATCTTCAGTTTTACAACAATAACTAACTATTGGAAGTATAATTGCGAAGTTCATTATGGCGATAGGGTATAAATATTTCTATGCATTGCTTATGAACTGATGTTTATATTTCAGCAGTTAACAAGTGTGGCGATCCGAGACTCATTAAAATATATTAAATCTACTGCCGTCAGAATCCGTACATATGTAATGAGATCTCCTGAAGGTGCTGCTGGTGAGGACGATGATTATTGTAATAATATTCTGTACATAACGTACTGTGAATAATAAATACAGTGCGTACAATCAAGTGCGCGCCGCGGCTGCAATTTGCCGTGNTCTCCTCTGCAGCCCACCAACTAAATTACATTTTATTGTGGACTCTAAACTTGCATTACCTAATATAATACCAGTAGTACAAGGTCTGTAGCGCTGAAACTGCGTGGAGTAAAAAGAAAGCTTTGTGAATTCTTCTCGGTACTGTTTATATGTTACTATAGCCTGTTTTATTCGAGACAATTTTCAAACATTTTTATGTTCTTTTGATTCCTCTTGAATTTTCAATAGGAATCCAGTGTTTTGAATATCGAAATTGGTGTAAGTGGCTGCCCTTGCGCCGTACTGCCCTACAGGCACTGAAGAAATCAGAGGCATAGAACAAGCAGTCACTAAATTTAACAAATGTTCTTAGCACGTGCATGAGTGGCAGATTTCTGCTTCAACCTCCCTCTAAATTAAGGTGCCTAAAATGGAACAATTTAATGACCGGAATCCTAAAGTAATCTTAAAAATATGTTATTTTTCTTGTGTTTCGCATAATGACTTAAAGTGAAATTTGTCACTGTGTTTAGATACCACGCCATGGACATTCACAGAGGAGTTAACATAGGGTCTGTATTTCACGCATGCTTAAACTCGTCACTGTATAGGGAAGAGCGGTCAGTTTCACGGACTAGATGCTTCAGCTCAAGGAAAGGGAGTCGATACACACTCGATAGGAGATTGAGTACCCACTGAAGTCGGTGTGGAGGCTGTGGTATAGAGATAAATTCCTGCCTATGCTGGGAATCACTTTTAGTCGTCTGATCTCTAACCAGTAACCATACTGACTGAGGTATCTGGGAATAGAATCGGAAGTTGGCGTGGGCGGAACCCGTATCAAGGAGACCATTTCCTGAACTATGAATCTTTAATTTTTCCTATTCAGTTATGTATGGAACAAACCTCTTCCCCAAGCATCAAACGTTAAATACCTCGGACTCCACCTAGACAATCACCTCACATGGACCAATCACATCTTCACCAAGAGGAAGCAACTGGGACTCTTACTTTCCAAATTCAACTGGCTACTAGGACGTAGATCCACTCTCAACCTCAGCAACAAGCTACTCATCTACAAGATTATCCTGAAACCAGTCTGGACTTATGGTATCCAGCTATGGGGTTCTGCCTCCAGCTCTAACATAGCAATACTGGAGCGCTTCCAATCAAAGGTTCTCCGCCTGATAACAGATGCCCCATGGTATGTTTCCAACGCTATCATCAGCCGTGACCTTCAGATTCCAACAGTAAAAGAAGAAATTAGTCGTCTCAGCACCATATATAACGCCCGTCTCAACAAACACCCCAACCTCCTTGCATCCCGCCTCACGAGGCCGCCATCAATTCGCAGACTGAAGAAACACCACCCCTTCGACCTGCCTAACAGATTTCAGTATACGTAGCTCTAAATCTATTATGTAAACCCTAGCTAATTATTCCCATTCGCCAATTTGGTCTCCGACCAATAGCCCATGGATCATCGCTAATGAGCGTATATCCGCAAGCCACCTCAACTGCTATATCATTATGTTGAATGTATACTACAGATTGCATAATAAAATGGGAGTCTAAAAAATAGTTATGTATGGAAGAAATTACATGTATACCGTAGCAGAGTGCTGACCACAGCGGCTGCGCAGTGTGAGGTTCGTCCTACATTCGACCTCTCAAAGACTGGGATCGTTGGTCCGAATTTCGCTTGGGCCTTCAGTGTCTGTCAAGAGTTATTTATCTGTGTGTTGTCCTATATGGGCAACTTGCGATGGGCCGATTTATTGCCAAAGGACTCATACCAAATTTCTCTAAAATATTCATCATTCCAGAAATAATTCCGAAGAAAATTTTAACATGCCATCCGAAGTCAAGAAGAATGAACAGACCAAGCAGGGCCTAATCGATGAAGATTGTAGTTTTAATGATGATGATAGTGACCATGACGATTCTGAATTGTAAGAGGCCAAAAAGTGTGGGTGCCTCCAAGGCTAAAAAAGGATAAGAAAGAGTATTGTAACAGCACAAGGATTAATATACAGTAGAACTTGATTATAACGTCATCAAAGGGACCTAGGAATAGTGTCGTTATAAACGAATGTCGTTGTAACCGAAATGGGCACTTCCACAGTAGCCTTATGTTAGTCACGTAAAAATCTACCAAAAACCGAGTTAAAATGTTGCATTTTTTAGTGAAATATGTAGTTAAGTACAGACTAACGTAACATTAACGTGGAATTGCCCAAATGTGTAATATCAAAGACATATTACAGCGCTTTTCACTGACAATACACACCGTATTTCACGAATCACTTAACTTTCTCTTCAATGCTTAAAACTTTCCTTTTCATTGCCATCTTTTCGCTACTGCACTTCTCTGGGTTTAGGCAGGAACACTATAGGGTAAGTAGACAATGTGAGGTCCTGTTAGACGAGATTCTAGGAAAGGAATGCAGTTAACAACCTGCNTTTATGAACTTCGTCACTGCCGCTATTAACTTAATAGACCGGGTCGTATAAATTTGTCGCCAGACATTTTCGCGCTGTAAGTCGATACACGGGCCGCGCCATAGCTCAAGCGGTTAGTCGCTGGCTTCCCACCGCGGCGGCCCGGGTTCGATCCCGGATCTGGTCAAGTGGGATTTGTGGTGGACAAAGAGGCGCTGGGGCAGGGTTTCTCCGAGTACATCGGTTTCCCCTGCCAATCTTCATTCCACCAATTTCTCCACAATCACCCTCACCTAACATCTGCGGCTGGTACAATAAGCCAGAAGTGGCCGCAGTACAAGGGACTTAGTCCCACCCCACTAGCAATAAAAAAAGTTGATACGATGATTTTCATTCGAAGTAGCCAAAGGGGCCCAATTTGACGAAAGGAAATATTCATGAAAGAAAGGAACATACCGAAGATAAAGCGGAAATCAGATTCAGCAGGGCTATGGCCTCATTTCCTCCCCGAACGTCCAGATACCTGTATTGTGCAGGAAAGAATTTGCTGGCTCTGGGATTAGAAACAATGAGTGATTTAGTTTTCGGCTGGCCAAGTGGTCTGAGATTTTCGGGTTGGGGAGTACAAGGCAATTTGTGACGGAAGGAATTCCATTAGAGGACAGTCTGTCAGAGGGGAGCTCAAATGACCCGCAGCCACTTCCTTGCCTTGGTATCATTTTAACATCCATCCTTGTCATGTGTTTCATTTACATATCTATCTCGGAATATTTCGTCCCATTTCCAGTCTACAGGGTGAGCTAAGATAGCTGTAGCTTGGCCTCCCATCGGAAGGAGAGGACATGAATTGGCACGCACAAGAGCAGAGTGCTGAGGAGTTTGTGTACTTATAATTAACAGAGTGAATGGGGCAGGGAAAACAACAGGAGAATAGAGAAAAATGCATAATAATGAACTTCATAATTTCTGTCCATCATGAAATATTGTGGTAATAAAATCACGCCGGCCACGGTAGCCGAGCGGTCTAGAGGCTCTAGAGTATGTACTGTCTTCGTTCGCTCGCTCGGAGGCCGGGATTGTGGGTTCAAATCCCACATAAGGCATGGATGTTTAGTGTGTGTGTTGCCCTTTGTGTAGGTAGCAGGCTTGCGACGGTCTGATCACCCGTACATGGAGTCTTATCGTCTCAAAAATGATCAATGAAACTGAGAAATCAGCCCTATGTTCCAAATTGAGAGCGAGAGGAAGTGGAAAAAATTCAATCAAGGAAAATGAGGTGAATGGAGTATGTAGTACGCATGAGGGAGACGAGAAATGCATATGAAATATTAACCAGAAAACCTGAAATATTCAGAACGCATAACAGATCTAGGAATAGATGGAAGATTATATTAAAATGGACCTTAAACAATTTAGCGCTTGACGGTTTGAATTGGATTCAACTAGCTGAAGATAGTGAAAAATTGTGAGCTCTTGTGAACACTGTTACTGTACTTCCGGAGTCCATAGAAGACCTAATATTCCATGATCATGTAAGGGACTGTGTAAGATTTGAGGCTTTCACGGCGGTGACTATGAAGAAAGCAGTCTTCTGGGATTTGGCACCGTGTATATGTGGTGTTAACCGACGTTTCGGAGGAACGTATCGCCCCCATCTTCAGGGTAGAAGAAAAAGTATAAGAATTCTGCAAGCGACAACACCGTGAGAAACGGTAAAGCAGACTGCTTCACCGTTTCTCACGGTGTTGTCGCTTGCAGAATTCTTATACTTTTTCTTCTACCCTGAAGATGGGGGCGATACGTTCCTCCGAAACGTCGGTTAACACCACATATACACGGTGCCAAATCCCAGAAGACTGCTTTCTTCATGTAAGGGACTGTCAGCTTTTCGATAAGGACTGTGCTTCAAGACGTTAGTGTGTTCAGTTCAGCTAGTACTGTCCTTTTTTGTAGTGATACTAAAATATTTTAGAGAAGAGTAGGTAATGTAAACAAATTGAGTTCCTGAAACGAACCCTCTATACATTCTTGCAGCTCATGATCACTGAATTTCAATTTACTTTATCTTTCTTAAATTTAAAAGCTGCCTTTGCTTCGGTGCTTAAGAGTGGCGAATGTCTTGTAGCGATGAGTTAGGCAGTGTGAAAATCTGGAAACAGGCGCACATCGCTACGTCATCAGTCCGTCATGTGAAGTACATAGGTTTAATCAGAAGAATTCGTTTCAATTTGCAAGCTTTAAATTCATTACTGCCGATACAAGTTTATAATAACAGGTGAGGTTTAGTTTCACATGCAGATGGCGTGCGTGAACTCAGATAATTAGCGAATATTGTACCCGAGTGTTAGGGGGACTATGAGGAACTCAGCTGACTTCCCAGCAATGGCCAATATTTCACACTGAAAATCATATGTTATTTTTGTAGTATTACAGTAAATATTCAGAAGATCGAGACATTTTTAAAATATAAGCATTACACCACAATGGAAACTACAGTTACTATAATACACAGATGTTTTATAAGTTTTTTTTTTGGATTAAATCAATACAGTTCTATTTGACCGTTATTTATTTATGGTTTGTTTGACTGCATGATAAGTAGAACATCTTCACAATGTACATCCTGTTGCGTGTGCCAAACGTATATAGTTAGGTTAGCCGTCCCAACAACAAAGTGAGTTATAATCAATCAATATTTTACAATTGAATATTTATTTCCTGCTACATATTTATTTCTCATAGAACCATCATCAGGTAGTGATACAAGAATATGTCTAGCGTTACTGAACTCCTAATATGGATACATATATGGTGCAATGTACCATACTCCACATATTATATAATAATATAGCTTAGTACTACACTGGACATTATAAATTAGAAACTATGAAACTTGGCATGTGTGTGTGTATTCGTGTATACATATATGTAAGGGGTGGGCCATAAAATCCGGACCTCACACTGCGACCTTCAATGATCTATTGTGCTTCTGCTTTGCATTAATCCTTTTTCCATCCTACACTTCGAATAAAATTTAGCATATATTTTTAATTCCATTAATACGAAGTTAACATATTTGTATAATATTTTTTCAATATATCCTAGGTATATTTTATATATGGAGTACGCGGTAGCATAGTTGGTTCAAGCACGATACTACAAGCCGGAAGGTCACAGGTTCGAGTCCGGATGAGTTGGATTTTTTTTTTTTCAATTTACCTAATCCTTCCAGCCGCACTATGGGCCTGGTGTCGACTCAGCCTCTAACAGAAATTAATACCAGGAATTTTCCTGGAGGGTAAAGGGTGGTTAGTGCGTAAGGCTGACAATTTTGCCCCCAACTGTGAGCTGATTTTGTAGATAATGTGGGACCCTCAACGTCTCACAACCTTATGGGCCTCCACGGCCTGTTACAGGGTTATGTAATGTATTTTATGTACTTAATTTTAATACGTGCATTTAACTCGAGGCACAATTTAGTATCATAGAGTATGACAGGTTTCATCAATATGGACCCATACTGGCAATTCAATGGCCCTAGATGTATTCTTATAGAAACTTGTAGCAGGAAATAAATATTCAATTGTAAAATATTGATTCATTGATTGCAGATCACTTTGTTGTGGTGAGGGCTAATCTCTCTGTATACGTTAGTAAGTAAGGCTATATAGGCGGAACTATGGGGCGAATAGTAATAGTGAATTTGAAATCGTATGGGAGGAAGCGGTCTTGGTCTTATTTAAAATGCTACCCCGGGAAGAGCTGAGGAATTTAGAATTTCCGGTTTCCAGGCCGAGGTTTCAAAGTAAGACCTCCCTACTACGAAAGAGGACGTTTGATCTGAGTTTCTTATAGATCTAAATTATTTGACTGATATACGAACTACAAATTCGCCCCCACAAATTTATTGTACAAAGTAGCATGAAAGTGGATCGAAGTTTGTTTAACAACTTCGGGAAACAAACATTAAGAAAGAAATGTAGATTGACAGACGTGCCCATTATGTATAATTTTGTGCATTTTTCGAAGTTCTCTTTAAAAAAGAGAGGTTATTTCGGGGTTGTCTTTTCGAATCTGAAAGGGATAATTTAGATTGTGATAATTTTGACATCCGTGCCAAACATCGGGAACGATGGTCTGTATATTCATAGAGCGGTTCCTGAAGAAAAATTCGTCATTAGAAAATGTACCGAGGGCTTTGTTCAGTTTTCTGTCTTCAGTGACGAACCGCCTCACTCCTGAATTTACCCATTCTTGGCTTCGCAGTGACACTTCATTAAGACTAGAGCTTCCATTTGTAACACTTCTGGTCGTAACAAATAGGGACATTAAGAAAAATGAGTTGAAGACACTTTACTGTAAGTCGTAGATAGCGTACAATCACTAAATGTTATAGGCTCCGTTGCGTGTTGCTTGAAATGCTACTTGTAACGGTGGTGATTGTTATAAAAGTGCATTCACACTTCTGACTGTGTCTGACAGTATTTCCTTCATGCCAGTTCAGGGATAGAAACTTTAGTCAGTTTTTCCGTGTTCAACAGTAACATCCCACCGCTATTCATCATCACGCTACACTTCAAACTCCAGGCGGTAGGTTCAGGTCTTCTGTTTCTGTACTTCGAGCGCCAGATGTAGTAGCAGACAGGAGTTGCTTGCTGCAGGTAGGACAGGCATATCTGCAGAACGTTACTATGGAATTTAACCGGGAGGTCCTCTAGGACTGTAATTCTCATTGGTCTTTTCGTAAATTTTGGCTTGCTACAGGATGATTTAGATTATAGCATAATCCGTAATTATTTTTTATAGAGTAGCATTAGTCGGGCGGGACTCCTTTTGACTAAAATTTATACAAATATTATGAATTAACCACTTGTTGAAATCTCGTCATATAACACATAGACATTTCTCTGTAAATAATTGCTGTGATCTTGAGCTACTATTTGTTCATATAACATAACAAAAAAGGCTTATTGGATACAGTAATTTAACGCTAATTTCATATAACTGAAATTTAAGGCGACCCCCTACTTTACCAATGAGAAAATCAGAGAAGATTTTTTTTTAATTAAAATTTAATGTCATTTAATTCTCAAGGTTCTAAGTCAAAAGGGGGGCACGCGGTAGCATAGTTGGTTGAGGGGCTATGCTACAGGCCGGCAGGTCGCGGGTTCAAATCTCGATAAGTTCATTGGATTTTTTCAATTCACCTAATCCTTTCAGCCGCACTATGACCCTGGGGTCGACTCAGCCTCTAACAGAAATGAGTACCAGGAATAATTAAATAATTTTCCTGGGTAGTAAAGCGCGGCCGGCGCGTAAGGCTGACAACCTTACCTCCAGCTTTGAGCCGATTGTCTAGATAATGTGGGACCCTCGACGTCTCACAGCCTTATGGGCCTTCACGGCCTGGTACAGGGATAGCTTGACTTTACTTTTTTTTTACTTTTACTAAGTCAGAAGAAGTAAAAACTGCGCTATTGAGAAATGATAAATTAAAATTTTAATACATTAAATATAATTCTAGGTACATTCACAAATAATATCAGAATTAACAATGAGATATCCTCCTCATACTCCTCCTCCTCTTCCTCATACTTATTCACGATGAACCGAAAATAAGCCAACCATTGTGTAAGCAGGACTTAAGGAGTCCATTTCAAACAACACAACGGACACAACATCACATCTGCAGAAATAACGAAACTGCACCTCAGCAAGTTATTACATATATCAACTATATATACATTGAGTAAATAGTCAGCAATATAGAATAACAAATAAGAACACGACCAGCGAGTCCACCACAGAAGACCTAGAAGCACAGACCACCATAATACGGGACAGCCCGTGGTTGTCGGTACTAACAACGCCTACTTGCATAATATTTAACGTTATGCCAAGGGATCAAAAATTCGAAATACATCATTTTCACCCAAAAAAAACACTCACGCAATCACTAGCATCAACAGTGCACACTCAAATAACATCCACGTCCCCATAAAGGACAAAGTTCGAAAACATATATATATATATATATGTGTGTGTGTGTGTGTGTGTGTGTGTGCACCGTTCTCTGTACTCAGTTCTACCCATTAAAAGGTTAAATTTTTAGAAAAATAACGATAATTTAAAAAAAAGCTTATTGATTTAAACAAATATTTCAAAGTATTTAAACATTGTAATCCTATGTGAAAACATAACTAATAACAGTGGATCCATTGCGACACGCAGTCCAGTAACGAAAGTGGATGCATTTTATTCTTTACAAACTCCTGATGATGGCCGTGAATGACTTAAACATGTAGCAAAAATAATATTTTAATTAACTAACTAATCTTATCGATATTAAAACTTATCAGTTATCGACTGGAAATGTAGAATTATTGTGATCGACGGACAAATTTACATAGCAGTACTTGAAGAAACCTCTCTTTATAAGTATGTTGGCGAATGTCGCAAATATGGTGTACCCTGCTGAAAAATTAATCCAGTTTTTACTTTGTAAATGACAAAATCTTAAATATATTTACACGCTATGCTCATAGATACGTGTATGATGTATGTATTTTCCAACATTGCACAACCACAATTCAGAATTAATTAGTGTTCCATTTACAACAAAAATAAAGCACCACAGAAGTCTTGCTACTGAATATGGATTACTGTCTATTTTTTGCACCTTGAAAAAATTATCTCTTCGCTCTACATTGCAGTTTGTAAACAGAGTCTAATTGAAATAACTTATATATTTGGCACTTTGACAATAAAATGTCTTAATTATCTTGTTCATTTGTAACCGATAATTATAAATTAATCTCCCACAAAAATAACTGCCACATCAACACGCCTGTCTATATCAAATCCTTGACCATGCGGTCTCTGTGTCAAGTGGATTCTTTGTACTTTGTTAATGTTTTAATGGGTTCCTTTGGTCTCGCGTCCAAAAGACAGTCCTTCAATTAGAGACTAGCTTTTTAAAAAATCAAGCAGTCTGGAATATTAGCTACCAGGAGGGCTACATTCAAAGAAAGATTGCGCTTTCAAAATAATTAAAATATAATCTAATGCATTAGAAACTTCCCGTTTCAATATAACCTATAAAATAGAGCAAATTATTTGTTTTCATTAGGTCATGGAAAGTAATAACCTGCACTGAATTTTTTGTTTATTTGAGCAGTTCTAGCAGCAAATTTAATTTAGACTCATACCGATTTTCATTTTGAATCTGAAGGTAAAAGTGCTGTTGAGTAAATTGGACATTGATGGGAGGATAGTATTAACATAGGCATTAAGATATGGTTTGAAGATGTTGGGATATATTACTACAACGCTGTGTTTATGCTTTTTTCATAGTCATTTATCAGTTTCTAAATTTACTTATAGGCCTACAGTGACGTCAGTGTCCAATGTTTTCAGGAGAAACCTCGAAAATCCTGAAAGTCTGTGTTTGTTAGTAATGGCTTTTTGCCAGAACTGGAGATAGAATTTGGGTTTCTTAAATGGACTATTTGATGATCTGAAGTCGCTCAGTGTAAAGAGAGATGATTGGGAGTTAGAAATATGAAACTGTGTGCGAAGTGTCGGCTCGACATATGTATTCACGCGCTTGAGAGTACATGACGGGCTTATTTATGTTACATAATCAGTTACATTCTATATAAAACAGACAAACGGTGAAGTAGTGAAGAATATTTCCATTTCTCTGAGCACTGTAATAGGCACAATAGTGGTCTCAACTGTAAATATTCTCAGTGTCTCGTTCAGAAGGAAACTTCAAATTTCTTCGCTAAATACTTCTTAGATGTTTCCTAGCGTTATTTTTCATTGCATTTGTATTTGTTTTGTGACAGTACAATTTTAACATTTTGAAGGTAACTTCTAATCACTCTATATGTCCAAAATGTAACGCTCGAATAAAAATATTACTCTTCCTCTTCTTCTTCTTCTTGATATGGTAATACAAGTTGCAGGAATTCTTGGATGGATGGTCAAACCATAGCAGTTCCGCTTTAAGAAACAGAGAAGCGGTAAGAAATATCCGTATTGTGACCAGGATTATTAATCCAAATATTGCTGTTTGCGCGGTTAGAACAGTCTAGGCCTGTAGAGAGCACTGCCGTTAATATCAGCATAAAAATATTTCATCAGATGGCAAAGTATGCAGAGCTGAGTGCAATATGTTCAGCAAACAAACTTGCAGACTGTAAGTTAACTGGGCCCTTGTACTACGGCATGACCCTTCGTCAGGCTGTGCATGGAGTGTTCTCTAAATATGGGGGGGTGGGGGTGCTGCTAATATATTGAATAAGCAGTAGCGGTGGTCATTCAGCCTTGTCATTGAGAGGGAGCCAATAATTCTCCGTAGGTATCAGTGTGTAAATAAATGAAAAGAGAGAGAGAGAGAACAACTGAATTTGTAAGCTGCATAAATATCTTAAGCTTATTTATACGTGTCAATCGACGTCAATGATCTGCCTTTGAGCATGGTTACATTGAGAAGCTGCTACGACCTCAGCTGCTCGAGACTTTGCCCGTATTTAGTTAGTTAGTTANTGTCCTTGAATTTAGCTCAGTGACCTCCTTTGGAGATATGAGGTTCTTTTACGTGCCGTAAAGCTACGACACGGGACCCACGGCTTGAAGTCCCTCCCGGAGGACTTGTTCCCTGAAATTTCTCTGCCCTTAAAAATTCCACGACCTCCGCCGGCTTTGAACCCGCGTACCACGAGCCATGAGGTGGGAACGTTACCTCTAGACTACGGAGGCCGCTTTTGCCCGTATTTAGTAGAAAGTGAAGCTCCGCGAGAGGTTTCCATGGGCCTTACCCGAGCCAGCTGAATCCAATCCACAGCTCTATATCCTCTTTCTTTAAGATTAGCTTCAATATCGTCCTTCCTTCTTCGGCTAGCTCTGCAGAAGCGGCCATTTCGCTGTACAGTTACCGACTGATGTATCTCTGTAGTCAGATGAAACAATACTATATTTCAAATTTACATCTCGCTGGAATAACCCATAGGGGTCATAAACTTCAAGAGTTTTTTCAGTATTTGTTCGCAAAGCCAATTTGCCACTCTTCTCCCGTGACCCACACCCAGCCCGCTGTGAGTAAATTTGTGGCTGTTGACATAAGCAACGCCGGTCACAGCGACTGCGCGGTCTGAGGCATGAACTTCATTCGCCCGCTCGAACAATGGGATCGTGGGCTCGAATCCCACTCAAGGCATGAATATGTCTCCGTTTATTCTGTGTGTGTTGTCTTGTGTGTAGGTAGTGGCCTTGGGATGGACTGATCCCCCGTCCAAGGAGTCCTACCGTCTGTGTATGGGGTTAAGAAACTGAAAACGCAGCTGTAGAGCCATAGAGAGAGATATATAAGCAACTAAACTAATTATTCCAGTTAATTTACGATTTATGTTACCTGTAAATTACGTTAAGAATATTAATATTTATTTCTGCTGAAGTTTATGTTCATCATCTGGGTTACGCTGTAGGCTCAGTTTGGGGGGAATGCAAGTCACACTTGTGACTACAATAGTGTTCAAAATTTATCCACGAAGAATATTCGTGAACGAAATAAATTTTCATATTTACGTTAGAGCATGATCCTTAACAGCTCTAAATCTTCAGTTTTGTTTTCTTTTTCCGCATAGTGGTATGATTAGTGTGCATTATTTTCTATTTACACTGTTTATGAAGTGCATTCGTCTGAATTGCTGATGCAATTCTATTGGTATGATGTTTCTGATTGAAGAATTGAAAAGATTGGGGTTTATTTTGAAGAATTACATACCAATAATTGTCTGGAGGCTACCCAGTATCTGGATTAAGAATTGAACTCGGGAATTCCCCCATAAGAAACACGAATATTATTCACTATGACACGACATCTGTGAATGTACGGAAATTTCCGCGCTGACATCTACAGTCTTCCGAAAAAAATGATAAAATTTATATTTAAAAAAAAATAACATAATATAGAATTACAATACTGTGGCCTATTTGCCCCATGCAAGAAAGTTTGAGCCACAGAAACATCCTTCTCTAAGTAATACACGCTCCAACATTGGAAAACGGGGTTATGTTGCCGCTTCTAGGCAACGGCTCGGTAAAAACACTTCCGTGCATGCACAGTGACATCACAATCCAACAGCACTTAGCTACCACGTGAGTTGTTTTCTGTGTGATCTATGCTACGCAACAGTAGTCCTGTATTTTCTATGTTGTCCGTGCCAGAGCTATATATCACGAGTCCGCTTGCAGCTAAAGAGCGTTTTTTAGTTGAGTGCCGAGGTTCCAGGGTGACTGAACAAGAAATGGCAAGAAGACTTCATAGTGACTTGAAGTGCTGGTTTGTGTGTTGAGGTACGTTGCCAGGAGACAACTGTTGAAGACGGATAATCCTAGTGCGTGTGCAACGGTGAACTGGAAAATGTGTAATTCAGCGATAGCGCTGTATTAATTGTAATTAAGAGAGATGGTAAACGAATTGGCAATAAATCTAATCACACGAACTAGAAGCCGTTATTTTCGTCACATACCTCCTTACACGTGACAATATAAATGAAGGAGTTATAAGACAATGCATAATCCCAAGTACTGAGTTGATTCTGGATTCTATCCTTTTTAATAGTCGCCCGAACTTGAACGTAAGCTCTGGACAGCACAGTCTTCATCTCACCACACGGGGTATTATAAACAAGATTGAATGATATAGTCTTATTATTTTTATTATTATTGCTAGTGGGGTGGGGCTAAATCCCTTGTACTGCGGCCACTTCTGGCCTATTGTACCATCGCCAGATCATAGGTGAGGGTGATTGTGGAGCAATTGGTGGAATGAAGATTGGCAGGGGAAACCGAAGTACTCGGAGAAAACCTGCCACAGCGCCACTTTTTCCACCCCAAATCCCACTTGATCAGACCCGGGATCGAACCTAGGACGCCGCGGTGGGAAGCCAGTGACTAACCGCTTGAGCTATGGCGCGGTCTTAGTTTAGATCGCCCCACATCTCAGAGAAACTTGGGGCTTAATAGACAGAAACAAATAACTCCATTAGATTGACGTGTATAAAACAGAAGAGCTGAAGAATTTGTGTATCGGAACATTTCTAAGTATATACTCCACTAGCTTTGTGCCCTTTCTACTCCTATGTTTTCTTTGGATAAAATCCACTACAATAATACAGTTGCTTGTTTATTATTACGGGCTTATGAGTGTCTATTCTTGCTGGAGAACGTTTAATAAATTGGCTCTATTATTTACTGCCGTGGCGTCTCATAGCGATAGGTATAGTATTAACTGTTGTCAAGCTAGGAAACTGCAATGGATTTATAGGTAGAATTTGTACTGTAATACCGGATGTCACTGCCTAGAAAATAAGCAAGGGGGCGTAGAAAACAGAAGGGGGGAATAGAGAAAAATGTGTGAAAGTGTTTATAGCTATAAAGTATATAAAATATTGTGACATTTTGCGCAATGGAGGATAGCAGAGCAACGGGGAGAAGAGAAACAGTAGCAGGACACAAAGAAGATGCTGCAAGAACAGCCTCCAAAGACAAAGGAACGGGGGTGCACCGTTGGGCTGTTCTAGACGAACAGCCTTAAGGAGGGAGCAGTGTTACAATATGTTTTCGCACAGAACATCTACGTAGAATGGCAAAGCAGGGACTTCATTAAATAATACTTTAGTTTCACGGGTTATTTTTGAACCAAAAATGTTATTTCTGCGTTTGCTCTGACATTTGTATTGGTAGAAATTTCAAACATCTTGTCTCTTTACGGTTGATCTGTAGGAAATCCAAGAATAAACACATAATGTGGCATTCTACTTGCTCATTTTTAAAATCAGTATCTGAAAAACCAGAGTGCATATTCACTACATTTTGTATTGACTGACCGTCTCTGTGGTCTAGTGGTCACAGTTCCAGGCTACAGATCCAGAGATTCCGGCTTCGATTGAAGGCGCTACCAGATTTTTTGTGAAGTAGTGGGTCTGGAACGGGGTCCACTCACACTCGTGAGGATAATTGAAAAGCTATTTCAAGGAAATAAAGGCTCCGGTCTAGAAAACCGAAATTAACGGCCGTGGGGATTCGTTGCTCTGACCACGCGATACCCTCTATCCGCTAAATTTGGCACTAACTCCGTCGACAAGGGGCGGTCGCTCGGTCAGTATAGGTCGCTTGCGAACTAAATCTACGGAGTCTTTTTGTTTTTTGTTTTTATTAAAACTTGACTGCCAAATTTAATCTTAAATTCACAAAATACTTACTTTACAAAGAAACAAAAATATAAATTCTTTAATATTTTCTCCATCAAATTAATCATAGAAGAAACTTGTGCCTAACCGAACATGCACATCGCCTTGAGGTCTGCAAAATCTATGTCAGCCACTTTTATGTCTTGTTAATACAGAGTGTCCATAATGACTGATACATTTTCGAGGATAAAATACGAGGAAACTACAGAGAATACCCATATAGGGCCGGTATCAGCGGAAAGTAAAATTTTCAAAAATTCCAAAATGGGCTGTATATTTCCATATTACCTATCTTTACCTCCAGGCTCCACAATTATCAGAAATGACGTCTGCCATTCAGAAAATTTTGCATGATTGAGTACTTGAAAACAAATTCGTGCAGCAGTGTTCAGTGGACCATGTGACTTCTTTCTGTGGGTTTATGTAAAGGAACATGTATTTGTGCCACCTATACCACTGGGTATTGACGAACTGAAGTTGAGAATTTCCGCAGATATCGAGACAATTGACAGGGACACGTTAACAAGAGTATGGGATGAGTTGGATTAGAGACTGGACGTTTGTCGTGTCACGAACGGAACTCACCTTGAGAATCTCTAAGGTATGTAAAACTTTCAGATTTTGTCATTCAAATTACACTAGTTACAACTATATATCTATAATACTTACCTCGGTAAATCATTTACGGACATTCTGTATTAGACGAACTGCAAGCCAGAATTCTTAATGAGTGTGCGCAATGCTGCAAATAGTGTACAATGAGCTTCGAAACACTATTGCGCTATTTACTGTGCAGAACCTGCAGACCCACAGAGAAAACATTTACAACATGTGAAGTATATGTCTCCATAATTCCTCATATTTTCCATAGAATTCGCTGTAATTGGACACAATGTTAATTCATAAACCTTATTAATAACAGACTCCATTAGGCAGAGGCCCTCTTGAGGATCTGATAGCGGCAAAAAGTGCAAAATAAACTCAGTTTTTTTTTAAATGAAGGTTTGTAACAGTGTTCAGAAGCTCCCGCCAATATAACGTGTTCATAGCCAGCGGAATCCACTCAATATTCTATTTTACTAAGTTTAATTTTATTATGATCTTTCTATCTCTGCCTAGATATCCACAGGAGCACTTTCTTTCAATTTTCCCGAATTTTATCAGCATTTCTTGAATTCCCGTTCGCTCCACCTTCCCCATTCCTGCCATTGTGAGAATTTTATAGCCGTATTTGGCGAAGAGATCAGGTTATAAAATTTCTCTTATCTGGATTTTCTCCACATTTTCTTTATACTACACGACAAGTCTGTCGTGATCTCAGAACACACCAGAAGCGGAATTCATCCCAACTTCATTAAATGTTTTGTTACTGTATTTCACTTTCACGGTCCATTATCTTGCCAGCGCGGCAACTTAATATTCAGCTTAATTGTGGTCTTTAGCTGTGAGAGGAACATTGTTATGTCTGCATAAAACACAGTCTTAGTTTCGATAAGGCTAGTCGGAAGTTTAGAAACTCGTGAACTCTCTTGTGAGAGATATGGAAAGCTACTTGGAGAATTCTGATCGGTGAAATACAGGTTTCCTTTACACACAGAGCTGGACAATTTGCCTGGTCTGCGAGAGGAGACAGGTAGGGGACAGGAAGAGTTAAAGCGCTTTGTGAAAGGTATAAATTGCCTTTCATACCCTTAGATAACAGTTCCTATGTATGTCCCTATAAAGTGAAAGTTACTTCCAACCCCGACAAAGTACAGCATGAAGTTTGAGTTTGACATTAACTGCAGCAAATCTTCTTATATAACATATGCTGGTGACGGAGAAGACGCTATGTAGTTTATCCAAGGCCTGGCAGGAAAACCACTATAATTAATAATTTCTTCAGTTGCATTCTGAAACAATAACTGAGAGAAACTCGATGAAAGAGTTGCGAAAATTGGAACATCAATCTTGAATCATAGAAGGGACATTTTGTCTGTGATATACGAAATTAAATATCTCGTATTACATGTCCCAACAAAGAATCAACACGGAGTTTCTGTTGGTATGACTGCTATGGAAGAAATGGGTAAGAGGAAGAAAAGGAGAGATAAAGCAGAGAGAAATAAAGGCAAGGATGAATGAAGAAAAATAAATAAACTATGTTCCGAATTTTAAGCTGAAGTAAATCAAGGTAATTATCTGGAAGACTGTTACTGCTACGACCATTCTCCTTCCCCTTACTGTGGTAAATTCTTCGGCGGGGGAAAATTTTACGAAGTTTTCAGTAGCTAGACTATAAGCAAACTTCATGGCTTTAGTCCGCAAGCGAACTATACCGACCGAGCGACCGCCGTTTGTCAGCGAAATGAGTGCCGACTATAGTGGATAGAGGGTGTTGCGTGGTCAGCGCAACGAATCCCCACGGCCGTTAATGTTGGTTTTCTAGACCGGAGCCGCTACTTTTCCATTCAAGTAACTCCTCAATTCTCCTCACGAGGCTGAGTGGACCCCGTTTCAGATCCACTACTTCTCAGAATATCTGATAGCGCCGGAAATCAAACCCGGGACCTCTGGATCTGTAGGCAGGAACTCTGACCACTAGGCAACAGATGCTGTCGTAGCTAGACTATCTAACATCGAAATGTATCATATTTATATTGAATAAATTCACATATGGGTGTCTGAAATGCTCCTTTCGGACCAGTGTTTGAAATACTCAGTATATAGTCCCCATCTAAAAACTGTCGAGCCTTAGTGTTCAAGTAGTGTAGGTCCTTACTTGAACTAGGAAGAAGACCAACCCAAATTTATGTTTTCTAAATAAATGGGACTAGTCATACTGGAACCTGTGATCCTTTAGTTGAACCGTCCAGCACCATGTGCTGCTTAGTGTGTCTGGCCACTGACACGGATAATTTCTCATCTCCCTTCCGAATAGACACTGGATAGACTTTCATAGGCAGCACCGCATTATAGGAGCAAAGGACAGGACTGTCTCTTGTAATGCTATTTATTTTCTTTATGGTTTGTGTAACGAAGCTCTCAGTAAACTTATTGCGCTAGACGATCTGCTGATTAGTGAACATTTAATTGGAAGGTATGCAGGATGAAGAATTCATAGTTTAATCTGAGGTAATATCACAGTTTATGACCGGAGGAATGCATTCGATATGTAACAAAGATATTACATTGTGCACAGAGGGGCTATTAATGAATATTAAAGATAAATAGTACGTACAGTCACACAAGGAGCAAGGACAACTCACCGGCGAACAAAAAGCGACTACAGTAATATTTTCGAAATGCGTGTGGAAATGTATTAAAAAATAAAACATTGCGAGTCATAAAACAAAAAACAAATTCCGTGGCCTGTAGTCCGCAAGAGAACTATACCGACCGAGCGACCGCCGCTTGTCGGCGAAGTTAGTGCCAACTTCTGCGGATGGAGGGTGTCGCGTGGTAGGCGCAACGGTTCCCCACGCCTGTTAATTTTGGTTTTCTAGACCAGAGCCCCTTTTTCATTGAAATAGTTTCTCAATTATCCTCAAGAGGCTGAGTGGACCCCATTCCAGGCCCACTACTTCTCTGAAAATCTGGTAGCCCCGGGAATCGAACCCGAACCTCTGGATCTGTAGCCAGGAGGTCGACCACTAGACCGCAGAGGTGTGAGTCATGTTGTGAATTATATAAAGGACATAAAATCAAATTTATAGAGCGACCAACTCAGTTCGGGTGCTTTTTTCTTGAAGAGGTTAAGATATACATCTGGAAACATGACGAATAATGACAGTGCTCATAAACGCTCGCCTCTGAGTCTCATTTTGAAGCACTTCGATCTAATTCACGTGATCACAACATATATCTCTAAGATAATTTAATATTATCTTCCCATCTACCTCTAGGTCTATCAAGATATCACTGGATTTCACCACCAGAATTTTACATTACTTTTATCTGTGAATTTTTCATGTGGTGTCTAGTATGTTGTCTAGTGGTCAGAGTTCCTGGCTACATTGCCATAGTTTCCGGGTTCGATTCCCGGCGCTACCAGATTTTATGAGAAGTGGTGGGTCTGGAACGGGGTCCACTCAGCCTCGTGAAGATAGTTGAGGAACGATTTCATGGAAACAGTGGCTCCGGTCCAAAAAAGAGAGATTAAGTGCCATGGGGATCCGTTGCGCTGACCACGTGACACCCTCTATATGCAAAAGTTGACACTAACTTCGCCGACAAGAGGCGGTCGCTCGGTCGGTATAGTTCGCGTGCGGACTACAGACAGCGGAGTTTATTTATTTATTTATTTTTTTTTTAATTTTTCATGTCCACTTCATATTAGTCTTCTAGAATTGTCCTGATTTGGCCTTAATATTGTGTGAACAGAAATAATTTTAAAGCAATTGGTTATGTGGTCCCTTTTACATTAATTATGTAGTTATTATATTCCAGGTCCAGGTATTGTCCTTAGCACTATAGTATAAAACAACCTTGGCCGTCCGGATTTTTTTTTTCCTTGGCACTACAACCCCAGTGGGCCTAGGCCTACCTCCATGAACTTCTCAGTTCACTTCGGTTCTTCTAGATCTTGCACATTCCGTAGGACTCCTTGGGTGGGCGATCAGCTCGTCGCAAGGCTTCTACCTGTACATAAACACAGAAAAACGCACACACAAACTAAGCATCCATGCCCTTAGTGGGATTTGAACCCACGATCCCGGTTTCCAAGCGAGCGAAGACAGTACATGCCTTAGACCGCTCGGCTACCGTGACCGGCGGTCGTCCAGAATACAAGTAGAAAGTATTGCTGTGCATTACATGAAAATTTAAGCTTATAAAGCGAAAGTAGGTTAACTTATTGACTGATAAGGTAAATTATCCAGTCTCTTTTACTTCCATAAAAGTTTTCACGTCGTCAGGAAAACTTTTAATAGGCTCAGAATTAGGTATGAGGGAAAGGGAAACACGACATGAAGGTATCTTAAAAGGAAATATATGCAGCAACTTGTTCATTAATGGCCGTTTCTGGCGTCAGTGTATAACCGAAATTATTATGACGCATTCTCAAATGCTTTTAAATTTATGTCTAAAGTTTTCCATATGAGTTACAATTTCTTGTTTCGCCGATCTTGAAGGTGCGTGGAATTTGACGTCGAAGGCCGATCAATACAACATATTTCAAGGAGAGTGCTTGTCATATTTGAGGTTACGGAAGACACGATAGTATGCAACAGAATAATAGCATGGAACACATTGTAACTAACAAAGGCGCCAATGCTTCACTCAACCTTTTCTTAAGTTAAATTGTACAGAAAATACTTATATAATACGATAATTCGATTAGCATAGTTTATATTCCATTTTATTCCTGTTCTACTATTTTCTGCCTTGATGTCACAGAATGATCAGTCAAGCAAGTGAAAAGCAGACATTCATTGTTTACCAGTACTGAAACCGGTTAGGATCGGCTAGTAGCCAGACGGGGAGGAACTGAGAACATTGCATGGCTATAAGAACAAAATGATAATCCCATACGGGCTGCAGCAAACTGCTTATCATTTGAGGTCTGATGGTCTCATGCATAGGTCCATGAAGAAATGGCTCAGCGTCTTCTGCTTCATCCCTGTCGATATTCTAAAAGACAGTTCAGCTTCCGTGTTCAGGGTTCAAGCTCAACATTGTCTTGTGGTGACTATAAAGGTTAATGTATTTTGGTATTTTATACCGTATAGTCTGGTAAATGTTTATCTCTTTCGAGTGAACGTGTTGTCTCCATCTTCATGATTTGAAGGTTAATATTCTTAGGCGATGACTAGTGAAAATTTATGTCTTCTGAGATATGAGGCCGTGTATTATGGTAGATGTTTGTACCTAAGTTGTGCTGTTGGTGTTTGAATCAAATGTGGAATACATCTGTCAAATATCCAGCTATCACTCTTAGCTGGACGCGGTACGGGGATCCAAAAAGCAAGATCTTTCCCTCAAACTCATGCAACGTGTCTCTCCCATACTGTACTTAATTTAATCATATTGTCACGTGTTTGAGCGGCTCTCGACGGGGTTTTCAATTGGATATTGGATTTGTTGACCACTTATGGATGGTAACTCCAGTAACTGTAACAGTCTCGCGGGATTACACACCCAAATTTCGCTGCAGCTATAACACATATAGTCTTCTCTGCAGCGCCGGACTTTCAACTGGCTAGCTCCCAGGCTGGCGGCCATTTTACGTCAACCTCCTAGTCTTCCATTCACTGCCCAACTTCCAACTGAACACTCTTGCCACTGAATGGTTACCCCAGCCGTCCTGATTATAACATCTCGGCACGGACCACATAGAGAACGCCGTTCCTCTCTTGATGTACCGCTTCTATGGTCGTGTCTGTTGGGGTTCTCACATAATCGCTACTCAGCCAGTCCATTTGGTGAGCTGGTGACTGCCTAGCAACTGCTGTTTGTCTCGTTCCTTTCGCTGCCGTTACCTAGAAACGAATGTTGTTTCAGAGCTATTCGCTAGAAACGGCTGTTTCTCTTTCTTTAAGCAAATATGCCACAGTATTAACAAAACATGATGTAAGGTAAATATTAGTCCGCGCCATAGCTCAAGCGGTTAGTCGCTGCTTTCCACTGCGGCGACCCGGGTTCGATCCCGGGTCTGGTCAAGTAAGATTTGTGGTGGACAAAGTGGTGTTGGGGCAGGTTTTCTCCGAGTACTTCGGTTTCCCGTGCCAATCTTCGTTCTACCAATTGCTCCACAATCACCCTCACCTATTATCTGGGGCTGGTACAATAGGCCAGAAGTGGCCGCAGTACAAGGGACTTAGTCACACCCCACTAGGAACCAAAAAAAGGGTAAATAATGGGAAACTTTTCATTATGTAATTTCCAACTTCTTCGATCCAGCTATTTCCTTAATATCCAATTCTGAAACACCCTTAATTTACCTATGTTCTTCTGTCGATAGAAATGAAATTATTAATAGTAACCTTCTCTATGTTGTCTGTGAAATTTTGTTTTTAATATTCATTGTTCTGCTCAACATTGTTTATGCAATGCTAATTCAAGAAAATGAACATTTCTGAAGTTGATTTTAATTAAATAACTGGCCACTTCAACGTGCAGTCGGCTTTTCGACTTTCCTCAGTTATTGAGCAATAAGTGGTCTGCATACTGTACTCCAGGGAGTGACTTAATTGGTTCAGTGTGTCAAGGGCGAGTCTGTTTCCACAGCCTCCTCTTCATTGTGTACTGTCAGGTTTGGAGTTACTGACGTAGATGGAACATCACTCTCTACTCTTCTTTCACCATCCATATTTCACTTTCACCACACTTCTTTCCAACTTCACATGCCTCTTATCACGTTATTACACTAATTTATTTCTTGATCTTCAGAATTGTGTAGTGTTTGATGGGATATGATGGGCAGGAGATGTAGCACCAATAGAGGAATTAAGCAATAAGTAAACTATTATAGGCCAGGAAGAAGGAGGGACGAGTCTGAGATGTATTTGGTGTGATAATATGAAGATTAATGTGAAAGAAAGAGTGTACGAGTGTGCATTCGATTCAGGTGACTTAAGATAGTCCATTGGTAGAATTTTGTGAGCACGGACAATGTACTACCCTGCTTCATATAGGTGGGATTTCTTGTGTACCTGATCTGTTATCAATATCTCATGGAGGACTCTCCGTCATGCAGCAGTGAGGTGGCTGTTCATAGCGCTGCTTTCAGTTTTAGCAGCGGAACCAACATCTCTAATAATTTTCTTTCTTATATATTGTATTTAGTCTCTGACCTGCTGGTTCTATTGTTGGTAGCAAGTGAAATCTAATTGAAACAGTTGTTGAATGTAATCTGTTTCTTTGTTTAGACAATGACTTTTCCAGACATAAGATTCTGTACGGCACCGAAAGGCAAGCAGTTTTGAGCGGATAATTTAGAAGAGGTAGAAGGATGTGAGCAGGTTTTTTCTAAGATATCGTGGAACTGTTATCCTGGAAAAGTTCAAAATATTAACCAAAAATTTTAATGAAGACAACCGGTTTTCAAGTCGAGACTGTACTAAAGAGGACTCAAGAGTAAAGTCCATTTTCTTTTAATTCGCTTAGGAGGGGTAGAGTCCAGCTGGGTCCACTCGGCACGGCTGCCACTGATTGACCTATTGTACCTGCCCCGCTTGATAATGATGATGGAGAATTTGGTGGAATGAAGATTGGAAGGGGAAACCAAAGTACTCGGAGAAACTCTGCCCCAGTGCTACTTTGCCCACCACAAATTCCACTTGACCACATCCGGGCTCGAACCGGGGGCCGCCGCGGTGGAAGCCAGCAACTAACCGCTTGAGTTATGGCTTGGCCTATTATCGAACGTAGCAACTGATATTCCGAAACACTATGTAATAATTAAGAGACTATTTCTGAGGTTTATTTTATAACAAAGCTCTTGATATTACGTTGTCGATTTTCTACATAAATATAGACCAATGTAATTCATATGACGCAATAATTCTGTTATGTTTGGTTTTGAAACTTGACCTTTCTCTTTGGGAGACGAATGTATGTCATGTGTGTTTAAGATCAATAGTAATGAGACGGCTAGCCTTGGTGTTAAATAAGTGCAAATCAGGTAGCGGTTAAGCAAACATGACATTCAGAGGGTATGTTAAATGCAGTTCTAGTGAGATTGGAGGGATTTAATGTCAATTTGAAGCAGCGATCTTTGAATCTGTTCGTCTATGCAGAACGAGGGCCGCAGACAGCGAACAGTAATCCTTATAGTACTAATGCAGGTTCCATATTATTTCTATTCAGCACCGTGCCCTAATCTCCTTCCGACTGTGTAGCAAACCTTCTGCTATTATAACATTTCCATAGTGATGCTCGTCCAGGGTTCAGGCAAAGGTAACTGATGAACCTAACCAGCCATTGAAGGACAACTATTCCTGTTACAGACACCAGTGTCTGGAGATCTTGTATCCTATACAAGCATATGGTTTGCAGTTTTGTATTTATTATTAACCATATATATAAATAATATTTAACAATTCAGTTCGTACCCCACTGAAAACACTTCATGTTTTCCTTAAAAACCAAACATTCAATGGTGAAATAATAGAGAAATTGTGGATATTTATTCTGAAAATCATGCAGAATTCATAGATAAAATCTAGTGTTTAAGAATGCTAAAGCAGACGGTAGTCAGGATAGAAACTCTGTTTTCAATCGTTAATACGAGGAACCGATTGACTGTCGCCTGTTACAGGCTCCTAACCGGGAGCGTTCAATTATGTGTTTCAGTCCCAATGGCTACTAACAGATTTTCAACTGTAGATAAAGCGTTATTTTCGTCATGTATTGTCCAATGAATTTGCTGTTGTAGAGAACGAAAATCTAAATTGCCTCAAAATAAAGTCCTCAGGAAAATATCTGAATTTGAACTGAAGGTTGTGACGTTTGTAAGATGAGACAGGTTACTGCGAAATGGACACATAGCTCGGATAAAGCGGACATAAATAAGGGAATCCCTTAGAATTCTTCCACATAACAGACCGAGAATACGAAAGAAGATAACATTAGAATGGATCTTAGAGAGACACTATGTGGGCTGAGTGCCATGTTCGATGGCTTGCTTTATTTTAGTGGTTTTAAAATTTCGATTTCTGCAGCTAGGGAGCCAATCATCGTAGCAATTCAGAAGTAATTAAATACTAGCATTATTTTAGGAAGCCTCAAACTGGGGTGTCTCTATTGCTCATATTAGTTAACGTTTTCCGTCCTGAACGATGGAAATAACAAGCAGTTTTAGCAAAATACGAAGGTTCAATACCGTCTGTACCAAAGCATACGATGGAACACGATCCTGACTCGACCCCGCCCTCCACTGACCCTCAAAACACGTCGCCTTAAGATCCGTCTGTATCTCATCGTGTTTCTCCATGGATACTCCTCAGCACGATGTTTTCTGTACATGTTACCGATATGTTCAACAACTACGTGCCTTCCAGCCGGTCACGGTAGCCGAGCGGTCTAAGGCATGTACTGTCTTCGCTCGCTCGGAAGCCGGGATCATGGGTTCGAATCCCACTCAGGGCATGGAGGTTTGTGTGCGTTTTTCTGTGTTTGTCTACAGGTAGAGGCCTTGCGACGAGCTGATCACCCGCCCAAGGAGTCCTACCGTATGTGTAAGATCTAGAAAAACCGAAGTGAACGGAGTTCATGGAGGTAGGCCTAGGCCCACTGGGGCTGTAGTGCCAAGGGAAAAAAAAACGTGCCTTCCAGAATATTGCATAGAGTGAAAATGACATACGTTAGAAGTACCTGAGAATCAGGAAGTTGTTTTGAATATCAGCATTTGAGTGGAATTTCATAAGGTTAAATATCGATAATTACGAAAACGGCATCATGCCACAATGTTAGTCAATATAATTAACGAAGATAATTAGTTCTTATACTGAAATATTTAGATAGATGCAAGAGACAGCCATCATGATATTACGAATAGTGGAATTTTGTTATCGTTCGACGGAACTGAGGAAAGAAACAGTAAAGTTAGTGGAGTGATTCTTCGGCGCCAGTTTTGATTCATTTGAATATGTGAAAGGCCGGGTGAGCGAGCCACATAGAGGAGAATACACAGACATGGCCCCAAAATAATAGGAGGCCGGTCATGTAAGTTGTTTTAGTAGAACACAGTCATGTCATGAATTACTCACCGCGTTATCTGTACTTGTAGAAAGAGCAGGCCACAAAAGGGCCTCAGTGGAATGCAATATTTTATGGTACTAAAAAGAAGAGGTTACTCATGCATGTCGTATGCCACAAAGGAAGCAAGAGATAGAAACCATTTGTGTTCGTGATCGTTGCAGCAGAAAATAAAAACTTTATCCTGATGACAGTTTACTTGACTTTGATACAAGAAATTATTTGTAAATTGGCGTAAGTGTGATTTACATTATATATTAGTAAAACATATAAATATTTATATAGATATATAGTGGAACAGAACCAGAAAATAACTTGACATTACGAAAGATGAGTTATAACAATATGTGATGACAGGAGTTATTTAAAGGCTTGTTTCATTGTATCTTAATTTGTGTAGACTTGATTGTGAGTGAAGGCATGAATGTACGTATATAAGCATGGGCGCGCAAACAACGCGTTCACACATGAAGGCACATGCATATAATAAATTTCTATTTCCTGATTCAAAAATTATCTTGGTGGCACGCGGTAGCGTAGTTGGTTGAGGTATTATGCTACAAGACGGAAAGTCGCGGAATCGAATCTCAATGAGGTCACTGAATTTTTCTCAATTTACCTAATCCTTCCAGACGCAGTATGGCCCTGGAGTCGACTCAGCCTCTAAGAGAAATGAATACTAGGAATATTCTTGGAATATTTTTGGGGGTAAAGGGCGGCCGGCTCATAGGGCTGACAACCTTACCGCCATCTATGAGCACACTCTCTAAAAAATGTGTCAGCCACAACATCACACAACCCTTTGGGCCTCCACGACCTGTTACTTACTTTTTTACTTTCAAGTATTACCTTGTCTTTTTTATATGAGCGAAACCACAAACACTTAATTAACTTTATCGTTCCATCTCCATTGAGTATATTCTTCTCTAAAGGTTAAGTCCATATATAGATTAAATTTTGGGGGATCATCAGTGTGTGTTTCGACGTAACAGATCAACTACAGATCAGATCTTTTGCATTCGTCAGATATTGGAGAAAAAATGGCAGTACGGTGAGACAGTACATCAACTATTCATAGACTTCAAGAAAGCCTATGATTCGGTTAGGAGGGAAGTATTGTGCACTATTCTGATGGAGTTTGGGATACCCATGAAACTAGTTAGGTTGATTAAAATGAGTTTAAATGAAACGTATAGTAAAGTCCGTGTAGGTAAACATTTGTCTTATAAATTTCATATCCAGAATGGTCTAAAAGAAGATGCTTTATCGCCAATCCTTTTCAACTTTGCTTCAGAATATGCCATTAGGAAGGTCCAGAGAAACCAGGTGGGACTGAAATTAAACGAGACACATCAGCTGTTGACCTATGCCGATGATGTGAATCTACTGGGTGATAATGTATATACCATAAAGAAAAACACACAAACTTTAATTGACACAAGTAAAGAGGTTGGTCTAGAAGTAAACACAGAAAAAACTAAGTATATGTTGCTGTCTCGTCACCAAAATACAGGGCAAAATCATGACATAAAGACAGGAAGCAGATGTTTTGAAAATGTGGCACAGTTCAGATATTTGGGAACAGCGGTAACAGATCAAACCCTGATTCAGGAGGAAATTAAGAGGAGATTGAACTCTGGTAATGCTTGCTACCATTCAGTCCAGAACCTTTTGTCTTCTCGTCTGCTGTCCAGAAACATCAAAATTAGAATATACAAAACTATAATTTTGCCTGTGGTTCTGTGTGGGTGTGAAACTTTGTCCGTGACATTAAGGGAGGAACTTAGACTAAAGGTGTTTGAGAAGAGGGTGTTGAGAATATTTGGACCGGAGACAGATGAAATAACAGGAGGTTGGAGAAAACTGCACAATGAGGTGTTCATAACTCGTACTCTTCTCCAAGTATAATTAGAATGACGAAGTAAAGGAGGATGAGGTGGGCAGGGCATGTAGCACGAATGGGGGAGGCGAGGAATGCGAATAGGATATTGATGGGAAAGCCAGAAAGGAAGACCAAGGCGTAGGTGGGTGGACAATATTAAAATGGATCTTAGAGTGACAGGATGGGATGATATGGGTTGGATTGATCTGGATCAGGATAGGGACCAGTGGAGTGCTCTTGTGAACACGGTAATGAACCTTCGGGTTCCATAAAATGCTGGGAAATTCTTGAGAAGCTGCAGAATCGGCGGCTCCTCCATAAGGGCGCAGCTCCATAAGTAAGAAAGTAAGTATCACCATTGTGTGTTTTAGCAGGTTTCTAAGCTAATAGACTGTGTAAATTCCTTGTTTCTGCTATCCAAGCTACAGGTCCATCCCATCTTAGCTCCCCATATAATTATCCTCTTAATATTATGTAATGTGAACACTTTTAATTAAAGATTATATTATTCTGTTCATGTACGTACAGAGTGACCATATTAATTAACAAATTAAATAATTAATCCGCAGTAAAATAAATACATGTATATACGCTGACCTATTACTTGCCAGTATTCATTTATGATGTAGTGGCAACAGTTTGTAACCTTATCAAAAAATAATTTTTCAGAAAGCAAGTGACTTACACGACCTGCATGAAACATACAATTTTCTGTACAAATGTACATGCTTTCTTGTATGTGTGTGGAACTTTGTTTCTCGCCATAAGGGAGACAGATTTGAGAATACGCGAGAGCAGAGTGCTAAGGAAATTGTGTAGCCGTAAGAGATGAGTAGTAACAGAGGGATGGCAGTAGTTTGCTTCCGGAAGAGTACACTTTGTAGTCTTCACCAAATATCGTTGTAGTGATCAAATGAACGAGAATATAGCATTTACGGGGGAGAAACGAAATGGGCGTAATATTTTAGTCAGTAAGCCTCACCGAAGATACTAATTTAGACATTTTGGCGTGTGTGAGGTTATAGTATAAAAATGTACCATAAAGGAATTTTGTGTGAAGTTGTTTGCAGCGTTGAAGTGTCTCATTTTAGGGTTCAGTGACAGGATTATTTGAGCAGGCAATGAGTAGTTGGGTACCATATAATTCAGTTAAATAATTGATCAGCTAATAAAACTGTCACATGCTCAAGAAGGAATGTGCTTTATGGATTCAGCTCTGTGAACATCCGATATTACAGGATGAGAAATCATTTTGCTGCCACTGATCATGTTGGAAAAATACACAATGTGAGAGGTCCACAATTGTAACTTGGATAAGTATTTTTGTTTTCATTCATCCATTGAAAAGTTTTTAGTGTCTCTTTTGCAACCTTCATCATCGCCGACACCTGAAGCAGCTTCGTTGGATGCGCGTCCCTTCTTCGATATCCGTTCAGCGCATTAATATTTGCGTACCCATTTCATCAACACTAGTCATCCCACGTAGATCCACATTTGAAGCTCGGTACTTTTGCTGCGGTTAATGTGGGTGAGGCTTTAATTAAAAATTTCTTGAAGAAAGAATGTTAATCACCTCTGTCCGATTTCACTCTGACGATAGCGTCCAAAGGTGGTTTTGGTGAAGGTAAAAGTAAAGTTGTCCCTGTGCTTAACTAATTAAGTACTGCGCCATAAGAGCTTATGTGGGAGTGGATGTAAGAGATCCCCGTTTTCTTGACCTCGGCACTAGTTGGAGGTGAATGGTCAGCTTCACGATCTGGCTACTTTACCCCTTGGGAAAGAACCCCCGGTACCCATCGGATAGGAGGTTAGGTGAACCCCATTGCCGGTCTGGACGACTTGGAGAAGAGACAATTCTTGATCCTACCGGGACTCGAACTCCGACCCCTTCGCTGTCCAGCCTATAGCCAGTCGCTATACCGACTGAGCTATCCCGGCTCTTTTACGTGAATGTGTTACAAAACTTATTGTTCCTGAATAAATATATAAATGTGTTCAAAAATCCCTCCTCTGTTAAGTTGCTCTGTCATTTAGGAATACGTTTTTACTTTAAACATACACTTTGCCAATTCACTGCCTACAGATGTTATAAAGTAAAAGGAAAAATAAAGATATTCCAGTAACAGGCCGTGGAGGCCCATAGCGTTGTGAGACGTTGAGGTTCCCACATTTTCTAGATAATCGGCACACAGATGGCAGTAATGTTGTCAGTCTTACACGCCGGCCGCCCTTTACCATCAAGAATATTGCAAGAATGTTCCTGGTACTCATTTATGTTAGAGGCTGAGTCGACTCCAGGACCATAGTGCGGCTAGAAAGATTAGGTCAATTGAAAAAATCCAGTGACCTCATCGGGACTTGAACCCGCGACCTTTCGGCTTGTAGCATAGTGCCTCAACAAACTACGCTACCGCCTGCCCCTCTACAGATTTTATATTCATGTAATTATTTTTGGCGACTGGTTTTTTCCTTGTACAAGCTATTTAATTTTATATTTAATCACTTTGTAATCATTAAATCACACAGCGATCACTTTGGTGCCATGGCGATAAATAACACAGAACGGATCATATAAAATATACATTTTTGAGAATGTTGCAGGAAAATTATTTCAGTGCAGTATCCAGCCCGGGGTGAAGAATAGTTAATCTAGCAAATATTCTGATGAGTCTGCCTCATGCGACCATCCATTTTCAATGGAAGAGCTAAACGTTTCTTTTTTTTGTGAGGAAACAGAAAGAACGGACGTAGCCAAACGTGTTTAATCTCTTTATATAAATCCATTTTTTCCTAATATTTAATATACTTGAATTACCTTGCTCATTTAAATTTTTCCGTAAACAGGTAAATATTTTCGTCCAAATCTGTAGTCTCGAATGTAGGTTATTTTATTGTTGAATAGCATGAGTTTGGCTTAGCACACAACGGAATGGTGTGTTGTTAGGATTGCCGTGCTCTCTAGACAACTCCTCTGACACCTGTGCTTGTTGGTAGTCTAAACAGATCTGGCAGGCGATCAGGTCTCGTGCAAGCAGAAACGTTAGCTGGACTGGACAGGGACACACCTCGCCCTTTAAGCAGCAAACTGAATCCGAGTACAGACCTTCACGAAAAACCAATACATTCTTCGACATTCATGAAACACGAAGGTTCTCTGCTGCGTTCACAACAGCCCACTTTTTGTCGTATTCTGAACCAGACTAATACAGTCTACAGAATCTAATTATACATTTTGAAGGTCTGTCTCCATAGTTTCCTCCCAACTACGCGAAAGTGCTCCCTAGTGGTCTCTTATTTTCCGCTTTCCAAAAGAAAATTAGTATAATTCTCATAGCTACTGTCTGCTATATTCGCTGCCCATCACATCCGAATTGCCTTCGTCGCCTTGGTACTATTTGGTAAAGTGTAGATATTCTCTAATTTTCTCCAACATACCTCACTTAATTTCTATATTCTGATAATCTTCGCTTAGTCCGACGGCTGCTCTGTAAGCAGCGACAGTGTGACGCCTTTCAGGCTGCAGGCTACCGTACACGATGTGTGGGCAATAACAGAACACTCTCCGGATCAGATTGCGAGATGTCTCGAAGCGCCCAAGGTTTTGTTTAATTAACTAGTTGTATCAAATCTCGCGATATTGATTCAGTCTTCGAAAACTGATCCAGTTCCACGAGACGTGCTTGCGTATGCAGAACTGACGTACTGACCTTAAACATGTGGACCCGTTGCACTGTAGACTCAACAGACGTCAAACTGGGGAACGACAAATCCGAACAACGTTTAGTACAAATTGTATACAAGATTATTCTGTTCGTTTTATTTTTCAGGTGAGCACCATAATGTGTTCCTGTCCATCTCAGTATAGGAACCTAAATGCAGACCGAATACAGCATTAGAAACATAGATTAAGGAAAAAATAACATACAGTCATTAGCGTAATTTTGTTCTCGTTTGTCTCATCCGAGCAACCGCCTCTGTGGTCTAGTGGTCAACGTTTCTGACTATAGATCCAGAGGTCCGGGTTCGATTCCCGGCGCTACCAGAATTTTTCTGAGAAGTAGTTGGTCTGGAACGGGGTCCACTCAGCCTCGTGATGATAACTGAGGAGCTCTTTCAAGGAAATAGCGGCTCCGGTCTATAAAACAGAAATTAACGGCCATGGGGATTCCTTGCGCTGACCACGCGACACCCTCTATTGGCACTAACTTCGCCGACAAGCGGCGGTCGCTTGCGGACTAAAGCCACGGAATATGTTTGTTTTCTCATGAATGTTTTTAAAATTATATGAAATTAAGAACACAATCGGAAGAAAAGAACTACAGAGCGGCATGGAATACCACTCTTTTGTGAAAACAATAAAGCTTTCCCTTTGTTCAGGATTAAACGCTACGCAAGGTAGTTCAGTACGGTTATGTATGTATGTATGTATGTATTATGAGAGGGGGTGGGTTTCCCCATGCACTTAAACCAGTTATTGGTCCATTGTGCGTCCCCATTTAATTTCTACTGTTGCCATACCCTACCGGTAACGGTGCGTGCCATCATCCCCCGTAGAGCCAACGAGGTCGGCCCCCGGTACCTTGATGCTTCCCCCATCCACCAGAAGCATTGGAGACTACTTGGGCGGGAAAGGGTCTCTAATTTAGCTCAGAGGTCTCCTAAAGACATGAGGTTCTTTTACGTGCCGTAAATTTACGACACGGGACACACGGCTTAAAGTCCCTCCAGGAGGACTTGTTCCCTGAATTTTTCCGCCCTTAAAAATTCCACGACCTCCGCCGGGTGTGAACCCGCGTACCTTGAGTCATGAGGTGGGAACGTTACCCCTAGACTACGGAGGCCGCTCAGTACCGTTAATTTGTGACCTTTCATTTATGCTCAGGATAAATGCTACACAATCATCAGCGGTTGTAGTCAATAAACCTCCATCTAGAACGTGAGATATGAATGGAGCTATATCCTAGTCCTTCATACGTCGTCATGACATGGTGTTTAATGATTAATTAACCAAATGTGAATTATTCCGCCTTGTTAGAGAAATGTTACGCTATCCATAGTTAGGTCCTATGTACAGATAAAGGTGAGGCTCATTTACACAGTTCCAGTGTATTTGTGACGGGATTGCGAATGTATAGAAAATTTGCGTGGCCTCTCGTGTAGAGTCCTATATTAAGAAAAAGAAATTCTGGGAAGCGTTAATCGCCTATTCTCCTTTGTTATGACACAAACAACATATAAAACGACGATCCAAAAATTGTTCTGTGCCGCGGGAACATATTTGCCGAGTGTTCACCTAGCAACGATAGGGTGATACGCACACTAACCAACAGACATACGTGTCCAACAACTATTCTTTTATTGTGTTTATTTGTTGCCGCAGGAACATGTTAACCTAGCCGTTACCTAGCAATGAAAAAGGGATACATTTTACCGAGCCTTTACTTAGCAACAATAGGAGTGGCGAACATAGAGACACACAGACTGATCGGAGGGATTTATGAAGTACGCCGTTGAGATGGGCTCAGGTGTCATGCACGTATCAAGTTTTATAAAGATTTGTAAAGAAACTCAGAATTTAATAAGAGAGATTCTCAGAAACACAGCCATACATACAGCATGGAGATAGCATAACAAATTGTGCAGACTGGATTCATCCGGCGCAGAATGTGGTCTGGTGGTGAGGACTCATAACTACAATAATGAATTCTCGGGTTCCAAAAAGGCGAGGAGTTCCTATAGAAGCTGAGCAATTATTAGCTTCTGAGGAAATTCTCTGCTCCACCGCGCTGGTTAGCTAGGCTTCCTTCCGCCTACGTTGAGAATCAAGGTGCATGCTCTATCAGTATATTTAGAGTGTTCTTTTTTTTCATTGGCGCTACAGCCCTCATTTGGGCCTAGACATATCTCCATGAAACTCTCCGTTCACTTCGGTTTTACTAGATCTTAGACATACGGTAGGAATCCTTGGGCGGATGATCAGCTCGTCGCAAGGCCTCTACCTGTACACAAACACAGAAAAACGCACAAAAACATCCATGCTGTGAGTGGAATTCGAACCCACGATCTAAGCTTCCTAGCGACCGAAGACAGTGCATGCCTTAGACCGCTCAGCTACAGTGACCGGCCCCTTGGCACTAGAGCCCCAGTGGGCCTAGGCCTACCTCCATGAACTTCTGCGTTCACTTCGGTTTTTCTAGATCTTATACATTCGGTAGGACTCCTTGGGCGGGTGATCAGCTCGTCGCAAGGCCTCTACCTGTACACAAACACAGAAAAACGCACAAAAACATCCATGCTGTGAGTGGAATTCGAACCCACGATCTAAGCTTCCTAGCGACCGAAGACAGTGCATGCCTTAGACCGCTCGGCTACCGTGACCGGCTCATATTTACAGTTACAGTTTCAAAATTATTTGTGATTTATGTCATAGGCTAGCTCTTTGACATTGCTTCAAGCGATGTGAATTTCAGCCTTTCGTCTGTACTGTATAACCGCGTAACAGTAGCGCCTAGCGGAAGCTTCGCTTGTGTCTGCACTGTCTCATTAACCCACACACATTTCCTGTCTGTTCTGCTTGAACTTGCGCTGAATGTAATATTACATTTACATAAGTAATTTCAAAGCGTGTTGCTTGTACGGAACATGTACATATCTGGCGTCTTGACGTTTCACATCTAATGCACGCGGGTATGTTCACATGCTCATCAAAATTTCTGTACACAGCATCTGAATGTTAAGTAAGCTATATTGTGCTCCCTGTTCCCAAGGCTAGCAACAGTGTATCGTAAGTAATAATAGTTGTTAATAATGAATGTTATTGACATTATTATCAAGTTATAGAACAAATTGGGGTAACGGTATTATATAGGTAAAACTAAAGTTGTTTCTGTGCGTAACTAATTAAGCGCTGCGAAATGAAAACGTATGGGGGAGTGGATATATAGATCCATATTTTCTTGAACTCATCACTAGCTGGAGGTGAGAGGTCAGTTTCACGTCCCGGCCGCTTTTCCCCCGAGGAAAGAGCCGCCGCTACCCATTGAATAGGAGGCTGGGTGGACACTATAGCTGGTCTGGACAACGTGGATAAGAAAATGTTCTTGACTATACCGGGACTTGAACTCCGACCGCTCGGTCGCCCAGCACGTAGCAAGTCACTGTACCGACTGATTCTGAGTCTGATTCTGACCGACGGTCAAGTGGTCAGTCTTTCTTGGAACAAAGCACCCGTCTGGGGTTTGGGACCAGATTTTATTACTGTCAGACGGTTGTGAGTTTGCTGATATGGGGCGCTCTCTCTGACGAGTGGACGGGTCTGCCGTTTCCAATTACTGCTGGGCCTCGCCAGCACAGTCATTTTCGGTCCCAGTCCCATGGGACTCGTGATCATATTTTCTGTCTCAGATACGAGACTTCCCTTTTCGTCGCCTCCTACAACTCGCAGGGCTACGGTGGAGATATTCAACCCTGCCTCCACACGAGACGTTATACCGACTACGCTATTCCGGCTCCTTAAATACGCACCGAGGTAATACCACGGACATCCTCTGTGGTTTATTGGTCTGGAACGGGGTCCACTCAGCCTCGTGAGGATAACTGAGGAACTGTTTCATAGAAATATAGGCTCCGATCCAGAAAAGAGAGATTAACTGCCGTGGGGATGCGTTGCGCTCACCACGTGACACCCCCTTTCCGCAAAAGTTGGCACTAACTACGCCGACAAGCGGCGGTCGCTCTGCCGGTATAGTTCGCTTGCGGACTCAAGCCATGGTGTTTGTTTGTTTGTTGTTTTTGGTAATATCACGGCCGGTGGTTATCTGTTTCCGTCAGTCAGGTATTTTATTGGTTCGCACACTCTCCCTAGATGAATAGCTGGATATTATCGTGGAACAGAATACGACCGCCTCCTTCCAAATCCACAAATGAAGTCTATTTTCTTTCCGTAATTGCCTGTCGGGCTTCTTGGATATAGACGGGCCATCTTTTTCGACTTTCCCCCGTGGTTGTTTTAAGGTCAGGTGTTTGTGGTTCCTGTTGTATGTCTGCAATGTGCAATATTATTCGAAGTGTAGAGTAAACGTGCTTCCTTCGTCTCAGGCCTTCATGCAGTAAACTATATTTAGCTAACGAAATTACTACAAAAATGGAAATAACTTTATATATAATTAGATTCAAGCTATGAAAAGCGATGTCGCACATCTTTTCGTTATTTGCCACCACGGCTCTCTCTGGCGATAAATCTTGTAATTATCGTACTATATGCATACATTATAAGACCTAGAGGGGCACACTATAGCGTAGTTGATTGAGGCACTATGTTACAAGCCAGAAGGTCGCGTGTTCCATTCCTTATGAGGTCATTGTGTCTTTAATTGACCTAATTCTTCCAGCCTCGCTGTGGCCCTGGAGGTCGACTCAGCCTCTAACAGAAATGAGTATCAGGAACCTTCTGTGGGGGCAAAGGGCGACCTGTCGGCGCGTAAGGCTGACCCCACCACAAACTCTGAGCCGATTGTCTAGAAAATGTGGAAGCCTCGACGTCTCACAAACATACGGACCTCCACGGCCTGTTACAGGGATAGCTTTACCTTTTTACCTTGTATAAGATCTAGTAACCATACCAGACACCGAGCCTATTGGCTCAAGCGGGTCGCTTTTCACTTTTAATCGGAAGGTGAGCGGCGCATATGTTGGTCTGGATACCAAATATTGATTGAAGTTGTTTCTGGTTTTCTTCTGTCCCTTTAGACAAATGTTGCAATAGCAGGTACTATGATAGTGGATGTGACGCAGTTTAGTCTGGTAGAAGTTTAATGGCTTTTCGGAGGGATGTGCTACCTCCGTTTTTTTTTTTCAGATTTTAAGAGTGACCTAAGAAATGAGTAATTAACTTCTTGCTTCTGCGGCTAACAATACAGTAACCTCTTACATTCCTCAGAAAAGTCAGCAAACTGCTACACGACTTCGAATCCCGAAGGTGGTACTCGTAACTACTGAAGTGAGAACTTTGAATTTCTGCCGTAATTTTTTTCCTTGGCACTACAGCCCCAGTGGGCCTAGGCCTACCTCCATGAACTTCTCCGTTCACTTCGGTTTTTCTCGATCTTACACATTCGGTAGGACTCCTTGGGCGGGTGATCAACTCGTCGCAAGGCCTATACCTGTACACAAACACAGAAAAACGCACACACACAAACTAAACATCCATGTCCTGAGTGGGATTCTAACCCACGATCCCGGTTTCCAAGCGAGCGAAGACAATACATGCCTTAGACCGCTCGGCTACCGTGACCGGCTTTCTGCCTTAATAGTACTTTAAATTATGTCACGGTCTCTTCCCAATTCATTATTCACTTTCATCCAGCCATTCGAGGCTGTATGTAACGGGATAGTGTTGAAGCTGTCTCGTACCAGACACACAGGACGGGAGGAAAATGTACAGAGGAAATGAATCCCGTTAAGTATCTGTGGCAAGCTAGCTGCTCCTGAGTCGAAACAAGAACAGTGTCAGTCCGTCCAGGTTCATTAGACAAGGCTCGTCCTGTTTAGTCTTCGTGACGACGCGTCATGAAATATTCATGAACGGCTATAGACCACCGAGTCATTATGTCGAGCTGCGTGCGTGACGCACTGAATGAGTCGGTGTATCGCGAACTACTGTTGCGAGTGCGATTCAAGCATTAAGTGCGTGTATACTGAGCTAGGCGCTCTCTGCACTGGTGCGTGTCCTCGTGATTCAGTTGTTAGTGAGACTGAGAGACACTTTCGTTATGAGCATCGTATCAGTGGGCACCCATCTTATTAGTTTAGATCCCTCGATCGTCAGCAATATCAACAGAACCCATGTTCAATGTAAGGCAGAAGTTTTTCAGGAACAGGAATATTATAGGCTTATTTTTTTCCTTTGGCGCTACAGCCACAATTTGGGCCTTGGCCTACCTTCATGAAACACTCCGTTTCAGTTTGGTTTACTAGATCTTAGACATTCGGTAGGACTCCTTGGACACACATACACACACACACACAAACACTAAATATCCATGCCCTGACTGGGATTCGAACCCACTACCCCACTTCCGAGCGAGCGAAGACAGTGCATGCCTTAGACCGCTCGGCTACCGTGACCGGCATAGGCTTATGTAGGAAATACAAATTATAAATAGTTCTTTGCTCTGAGATATAATGCCGTATAGTCCGTTGAAAGGCAACTGACGTTTCGGAGAAATATGTCGCCTCCATCTTCATGGTCGAAGAATACGCCGAGCAAGAAGCCAGCTTGAAATCAGGTGGCAAGCGCAAGTAAAATGCCAGTTACATGGAGTTTTTCAACTGCGTGGTAACCTGCCCAAGTAAAAAATATTTTTCTCATAATTCTCAAAAATACTTCACGTGATAATGGTGACGACGATGATGAAGAAGAAAATAACAGCTTGGTTGGTACACGTGAAGAAACGTTTAAATATTGCACTGGCCAAGGAATTGAAATAAATTAAAGTTTAGAATTTATTCCATATAAATATCTATGAATAATATTACTGATACATTAGCCCTTAAATAGACCATGCCAACGTCAGACATTTTTCTTACTCGTAAGTCTCTGAAGGATTACTTCTGAATGCGAGATGTATGTCTCCATTTTCACTTTACAGGAGTCCTCCGATTTATCCTGCGAATAAAGGCTAGCTCTGAATCGGTTCCTCATTACTCGTACTGCTCCTGTTCTGTCAGTCATGTGCTGAAATCGAGTCTATTTAAAAGTTCTACTTTCGTAACATCTGTAAGTAATTAGATATATGTAAGTCAGTATTTGTGCCGGTCACGGTAGCCGAGCGGTCTAAGGCATGTACTGTCTTCGATCGCTTGGAAACCGGGATCGTGGGTTCGAATCCCACTCAGGGCATGGCTGTTTGTGTACAGGTAGAGGCCTTGCGACGAGCTGATCACCCGCCCAAGGGCTCCTATTGAAAGTGTAAGATCTAGAAAAACCGAAGTGAACGGAGAGTCTCATGGAGGTAGGCCTAGGCCCAAATTGGGGCTGTAGCGCCACAGGAAAAAAAAAGTTAATATTTGTACTTTTGCATATCGCCGAAGAATTTATGATTTTCAGAATTACCCTTTCTATATGGAATTTAACTCTTTCCGAAATGAACCCTTTGTATTGTTAGGAGTGCTTGACAACTTTATTGCGTCAGTAGTCTCTTAAGACTAAATCGTATTTACTAAAACATATTGTCCTTTAAAATTGGCAGCTAGTCTTCCCATTTCTTAGTAGGTTAGTACGATAACTCTATGTAGACCAGTTCTTCTGAAGAAGCTACTAGGCTCTCAACTGGCGAATAAATTCTCTGCTTATGTTGCAATCCGAAAGTCCATCGCCGTGTTTATAAGAGTCAGTTACCATAATCTGTTATTCGAAGTTTTAATTCAATCCACACACATCCTGGAGGCACGCGGTAGCGTAGTTGGTTGAGGCACTATGCTACAAGCCAGAGGGTAGCGGGTTCGAGTCCCGACGGGTTATTGGATTTTTTCAATTTACTTAATCCTTCGAGCCGCACTATTTTTCTGGAGTCGACTAAGCCTCTAACAGAAATGAGTACCAGGAATATTCCTTGGGGGTAAATGGCGGCCGGAGCGTAAGACTGATAACCTTACCGTCATCTATGAGTCGATTGTCTAGAAAATGTGGGAGCCGTGAAGGCCCTATGGACCTTCACGGCCTATTACAGGGATAGCTTTACTTTTTTTTTACACTCATTCTGTTTATTTAAGATCCTCTTTAGTATTACCCTTCAATACACGTCTTGGTTCCTCAAGTATTCTCTCCCTTTCAGATTTTCAGACTTCGATTTTGTACACAGTATAAGTCCCGTACATATCATTCTTCTATGACCACGTGATCATATTTAATGAACAGCATGAAGAGTAGTAGGGAACTCCCCGATTCTCGTCCTGAATACGTCATTAAAACCCCTTATAATATTGCAAGCAAAGGCGGTATAACCGTTGAAATTCTTCTGTTGCTTCTTATTCGTCAGTGTTCATCTAAAAATGTTTGTTTATTTTCAGACTGGCAGCGTATGGGCAGGAATTTCGTAGCACAGGAAAGGTAATAATGCACTATATTGATTTCATTTTTAGTTGCAAGTATATCGTCTGTAATGCAACAGAGTCAACTTTTATAAAACACATTAAAATATATTTAATACACTAAAAGTGTTTGTTAAACATTTTAAAATGCCAATAACTATATACATTTATTCCTTGTTGCAACATGTTTCCGTGACACGTGGACCATCATCAAGCAGAACTTATTAGTAGGGAGACCACTGCACTGTACACTTTGTCTTCTGTGCCCTTAGGCACATCGTTGTTTTTGTTATTAGTTTCCATTGTACCTTTTTGGCGGCTATTTTAGTCTTTTTTTGTCGTTTACTTTTGTTGTGTGTTATGCTGTCTTCCCTTGCAATATATTGATTTGTTTCAGTCAACACGCAAAATATAGTATGTGAACACTTTTAAGGTTAAGTCATAGGAAAGAGAACTATATCTAAAGTGTAATCTCACCTAACACATCTGACTCATAATGACATTAAACTAAAATTCGAGAAGGTTAGTGTGCATTATAAAGTTAACTATGTATAACTCGAATTCGAGACAGGTATCCTGCAGTGACATGTTTGTGTTGGTATGAGTCGTAAAATATAATACCTCATATTTATCTTGCTATTCAGATGTTTAAAGGAGCACACGGTAGCGTAGTTGGTTGAGGCACTGTGCTACAAGCCTGAAGGTCGAGGGATCGAATCCCGATGAAGTGGATTCTTTTTTTTCAATTTACCTAGCCCTTCTAATAGCACTATGGCCCTGGGGTCGACTCAGCCTCTAACATAAATGAGTACCAGAAATATTCCTGGGGACAAATGGCGGCCGGCGCGTAAGGCTAACAACCTCACCGCCATCTGTGAGCTGATTGTCTAGAAAATGTGGGAGCCTCAACATTTCTCAACTCTATGGGCCTTCACGGCCTGTTACAAGGTTGCCTTTACTTTTACTTATTAAAATGTATGTCGTTTCATAATATCTTGTAACAGCTGTCAGCCGCTTTTGTTTCTGCCAAGATATACTTAATAATAGCTATTACAAGGATCTTTATAGAACAGTGTCTCTTCTTGTTTTGAAAATTCGGGTTTGTATTTGTTTATTTTACTTTTACTCAGTTAAATTAATTCTGCTTTCACATGCTCCGCCCTCCGCGAAAGGAAGCAAAGATAAACATTCGAAGTATGAAAGTGGTGTTTAATTTAGTTCTGTTCGTGTCCTGACATTAGTAGTGGAGATTGTATCGCTTTATAACGAAGACGTTTCCTGAACGGTGTTGAAATGAAAGTTAACGATATGTTAATTTTCTGAATCCAATTATAGGAATGTAAATGAAATTAACTGTCAAATAAAAGAACCTTAGCCACAGTTATGGTTTAAATAATACGCGTTTCAGTTTTTTTTCTATAGCATTAAGTAATTTTACTGGCGGTCTTATTCGCTTTCATAATTCGTTATATGATATTCATATTTCAGTTGAACTGAACTAAATGATTCCCGAATTAATGAGAAAGAGAACGCGCTCTCATTGTTGTTCGGATCGTCTCGGGTTTTAAATGTCCACTGTTACAAACTATTGTTAGTTCTATCTAAACCCTTAATTAAATTTTACACACACAGTTCTTAAAAATTAGTAGCAGCTACAGAATATAAAATCAATATAAAATAATATTTCTCCGGATTAGGAGTTGGAAGAAAACCGAAGGAAGCGAAATTCAACAGACAAATCTGATAGAATCTTACAATGAAGGTCATGGCTCAAAAAGGGCTGTTTTGCTGCCGCTGCCGCTGCTGCTGATGATGATGATGATGACGATTATAAAAGATTGAATGTTAAGAATAATTTGTAGAGGCTGCGTCATGAATGTCGGGGGCATGGATTGGACAAAAAAGATGTGGAGGTCCATTAATCTCATACTGTGAAAATTGATTACGTGATGTCACAAGAAACGCTGAACGGGATATGAATAAAAGAAAAAAATAGAAACCTCTTAGACTAGTTTCGCAATGTTGCAATAAATTCTTACCCGGCTGTACGGCGTCCTAGATCGTTGATATCATATCAAAGCCCCTGATCTAATCCCAGTATTAAACATGAAAATGGGAAAACAAGAGAGCATTGGCTGTGCGTGCCACTTCTGCATCACAGTGCTCAGAATCAATTAATTACATCGCCACTTATCCTTCTTACACCCAGTCTGTTAAAAATTTCGTTATGCAGTTAAAGTTCTGTTCTTTCAGGACGAATTGCTCCTTTAATATCATTACCTAATATTTATATTGATTATCGGAATGATATCACAGTTTATAAAAACAATTTTTATCTCAAGTTTTGTTCCTCGCTGAAAGAGGATGATTGATGTTTATATTGCACGCAAATTCCTGTGTCCGTATTTACTCCGTTGCGTAGCAAACGTTTAAGCATAAGACTGTCAAAATGATGCGCCAGGATAGTGGTGAATAATAGAAATATATAATATATAGAAAGGCCAGTTCTCTCACTTTTCCATTTCCACCTTAACGATAAGCTTCTGTACCCCTTTAAAGGGTCTTTTTGTAAATTTTTATTAATTTATTCCCATTGGCTAGGGGTTCGTTCTTTTTTCCCCCCATTCATTTTGCTATACAACCAACTTCCTTTTAACTTGCTCATGTAACCAAGCCTATCCCTGAACCTACACACTTCAACCTTCTTTCTCTGAAAGTTCGGAACGGTGTCACATCTCATAAATATAAATCCCTTTCTTTTTAAAAAAAATACGTGTTAGATAATAGTCATTGTCTGGCAACACGCAACTTCCACGTGTCAGGAGGAGTTCCAGAAGACGGCAAATTTTTATTTACTTAATCGCAGGGTTCTTTATGAAGAAACCCGGCCATTTTCTCTACTCCATACAAGATATAGGCAAAGAACTGAGCGGACATTACATAATACACATTACTTGTCTAAATGTCAGTTTCCTGACTCGGAACCTGTTCGAGGTAACTTCTTGAGTCTGTATCAAGCGGAAACCTGCAACTCTGTCCGCAAACGACACACATTTTTAGTAATCTCTTAATGGTGCAGCAAAATGAATGACCCGCAAATGGCAGCCAGAGAAATAATATCGGGCAATGTTATATTTATAAGAAATAAAACTATAATTTTGCCTCTTGATTTCTATGAAAATGAGACCTGGTCTATTGACGCTAGGAGAGAATGTAGAAATTAAAAATATAAATTGCCAGATGGAAAATATTTGAGACGAAAGTGTTGAAGAGAGAATTTTGGTTCAGAGGACAGGAAGTATCAGAATGAGGGAGGAAATGAGGAGTTTCACGTTTTAATGACTCAGTATACACGTTCCAGCGAACACGTAACAATAGGAGCTGTGTTCTCTGTGAAACATGCTACAGCTAGTTGCTGGGTAGCACAACAATTCTGTCAACAGAGGTGTTTTGTGTGCCGTCTGCGCCATGCCCAATGCTAGGCAACAGAGCTGTAAACAGGAATCCCCAATAAAAGAAGGTATTCTCTTAGTGGTTCGTGCCGCGGCTATATGACGAGGGTCTGTTGTAGTTAGATTGGATTAGAGGATTGTAGCTGGGAGTTCAACAGCGTCAAGAGAATGGGAATACAGCGGCACACAACGAGGTTTCCAGAATAACTGAGGATTGAGTTGAGATTACAAGGACGAGAATGGAGCATGTCCTAGGGATTTGTGAAGTGGGTAGATCATCGATAGCGCTATAATTGATCATGGTTAAGAGAAATTGTAAATGAAGATGTTAATAAATCAAGTCATCAAATCCAGAGCCCTTTATTATTAGTCACGTAAACTCCTAATAACTTAACTCCGTGGCTTTAATCCGCAAGCGAACTATACCGACCGAGCGACTGCCGCTTGTCGGCGAAGTAGTGCCAACTTTACCGGATAGAGGGTGTTGCGTGGTCAGATCAACGGATACCTGGAAATATTTTATACCCATTTTTTTTTCCTTGGCACTACAGCCCCAGTGGGCCTAGGCCTACCTCCATGAACTTCTCCGTTAACTTCGGTTTTTCGAGATCTTACACATACGTTAGGACTCCTTGGGTGGGTGATCAGCTCGTCGCAAGGCCTCTACCTGTAGACAAACACAGAAAAACGCACACAAACATCCATGCCCTGAGTGGGATTCGAACCCACGATCTCGGCTTCCAAGCGAGCGAAGACAGTGCATGCCTTAGACCGCTCGGCTACCGTGACCGGCATTTTATACCCATTACTAAATAATATCATGCCTATAAAATCAAGGAGACTAAGAAAATTGGGGAATACGGTGAGCATAGGAAGGACAAGAAATGCATGCAGTTCAATGAGGAGCTCTGAAGGATACAGAGGCTTCGGTGCAGATGGAAACATATTATTAAGACCTCTTAGGGAAGAGTGTATGAAGGCGTGAGGTGGATTGTTTTGTCTTAGGATAGGGTCCAGTGGCGAGCTAATGAACCTTCGGGGAATTTCTCTATCAGCTGGGTGACCTTCGCTTCGCAAAAGGGCACTGCTCCATATAATGAGTGAGACTCAAAGTGCGAGGGAGTATAATGTGGTATAAACAAGGTGAAGGCCTCACCTGATAAGGTAATATCCTGGGATTTTGCTATGAAGACATGAAAAACCTTTGTCCCCACCGCAGTTCGAACTACAAAAAAAAAAAATCCCGTCACTCAGCTTGTCATTTCGTGCGCTACAGGGATCTGAAGAAGTTTGCTAATTACACGTATATACCGATCGTTCGAAATTGATTTGATATAATCTGTTTCTATGGGAGAACAGAGAATGTTGTACTCGTGCTTCGGAAGGGGACTCATCAGCAGGTCAACGAGCTAACTCCATGATGCATTGTCCTTGAGAAATGACATTCACTTAGGCGATGAAGAAATTGCACTTCTACAGGATAAGAAATTTGGTTCCGTTTTCAAAGCAGCCCGTGAGTTCATAAGAGACCGGCCACTTCTCTGAATCAAAATAATCCTAAAGAACATGAAGCCAATTTGTATTCCAGGGAAACTGCAGTAGAAAATCATATATTCTTTTATTAAATCGCCTACTGTCTGAAAGAACGTGTCCTTGATTAAACAGATAGTGAATTCTTCTGACGCACTTGAAATGAGTTTGAAAGTCGGACTGAACTTTCTGAATTAATACTGGAATGCAATTAACGTCATGAGCAGAGCGAACAGAGGCATGACTTCTAGTGTACCTTTGTATTTAAACACCGTTTTATGTCCGGTACTAACTCGTTAGGTAGGCCGCGCTATAACTCAAGCGCTTAGTCGCTGGTTTCCCACCGCGGCGGCCCGGGTTCGATCCCGGATCTGGTCAAGTTGGATTTGTGGTGGACAAAGTGGCGCTGGTGCGGGTTTTCTCCGAGTACTTCGGTTTCCCCTGCCAATCTTCATTCCTCCAAATTCTCCATCATCATAATCACCCGGGGCAGGCTACAATAGACCAATCAGTGGCCGCCGTGCCGAATGAACCCAGTTGAACTCCACCCCCCACTAAAGGAATTTAAAAAAAATGTTAGGTTTAATAATAGATAATGCCATTCAAGAAATTTAGTTTGTAAGTTAATACAAATTATAAGAAGAATGACGTCATTTTGGGTGGATAAAATCCTTACGTGCTTATTTTTGTTTAATATCGGAAATCTGTTTGCATATTGAACTGATATTTATGCTGGTTTTCAAAGTGTATGGTATATATAACTCGGGCTGACATAATTCATCGTCATCAAACATTATTAAAATGAGATTTACGAGATGAAAATTGCAGCTTGACTGGGAGATGGAAATACCCTTACCCATCATGCTTTGCTTTATACAACAAGCGTATAGCTACGACAAGGATATTACATATCACTTCATAAGCTCCGTGTTACTTTCAAATGCATGAGACCCCAAAATTACATACACACATGAAATGTTCTATCAATAGATTCCAAACAAATTTAGGTTGACGGTACATGTGTGATCCCTGTTCGGTATTATATTTACTGGCATAAAAGTGTTCAACAATCTGCCACAAAGTATTAAAAACTTGGGCAATGATACTAAAAAGTTTAAATCAGAGTTAAAGAATTATCTACATGCTCATTCCTTCTACTCTTTAGAGGAATACTTCAATGTATATAGAGAGTGATGTAAAATTAAGTTATATTAATTTTTAAGCTAAAATTGCCTGTACTTATGTATGTAACCTTTTGACTTGTTCTGTATCCAAAGGTACTAACCTGCTTAGGATTTATAGAATGTAAATAAATTCAATTCAATTCAATTCAATATTAGGATATTGTGGTACCAGTCACATTTGAAGTTAAGAGTATCTAATTAACTGCAAATTTCTGCATTTTCGTGATATACCTAAGGATACAGAAAGCTTATTACTTTTGACTCACATTAATGATCTGTAATGTGTAATTTCTTCTAACTGACTGACGTAACATTTTATATATATATTCTGTAATATGCGCGTATTTTTAAGTAGTGTACCAATACCTAGAAGACCGTCTCTGTGATCTAGTGGCCAGACTTCCTGGCTATAGATCCAGAGATCCGAGTTCGATTTCCGGCGCTATCAGACTTTTTGAGAAATTGTGGGTCTGGAACGGGGTCCACTCAGCCTCGTGAGGATTTAAAACTTTAAATTTTGAATTTTAAATTTTAAAACAATTTAAATGTTAAACTGGAATTCTAAAATCAAATTGATGAGCGTATGTTGGCGAGATTTTAAACAAAACTGACAGGCTGGTGTTTTAGATTTTGGATTGTGTGCAGTGTGACAGCTACGTGGCGAAAAATACACCTGATGATGGCCAGTTACGGCCGAAACATGTAGTGTAGATGAAGAAAAGACAAAGAACTACAGCCAAATAAATTGTTGCATTCACGACGGCATTTGTATTATTACATATACTCGTGAGGATAATTGTGGAGCTACTTGAATTGAAAAGTAGCGGCTCCGGTCTAGAGAACTGAAATTAACGGCCGTGGGAACTCGTTGCGCTGACCATGCGACCCATCTATCCGCTAAAGTTGACACTAATTTCGTCGACAAGCGGCGTTCGCTCGGTCGGTGTAGTTCGATTGCGGACTACAAGTTCTTGAAAACTAAAGAATTTGGCGGTATTCCATTCCTTTCAGAGGAATCTGCCCCTTAATCGATAATCCACGTTGGATCTTTCTTAATTTTTGTTTCTATACCGCCGTTGTAACGAGAGTCTTTCTAGTGTTGTTAATTTATTTTTAGTTTCTCAATAACTAGATTTAGAGTTTAGGCATGTGACCCTATTCCTTCCGACGTCTCTCTCTTGTAATTGCATTCAAGGCGAGGAGTTTTCCTACTAAAAGAGCTACTGTTATGTTGTATACAAGGACTATATCCCTTGAGTTATATAGCCAGTGGTAACTGTGGCCGCGCCATAGCTCAAGCGATTTGTCTCTGGCTTTCCACCGCGGCGGCTCGGGTTCGATCCCGGGTCTGGTAAAATGGGATTTGTGGTGGACAAAGTTGAGCTGGGGCAGGTTTCCTCCGAATACTTCAGTTTCCTCTGTCATGCTTCATTCCACCAATTGCTCCACAATCACCCTCACCTATCATCTGGGGCTGGTACAATAGGCCAGAAGTGGCCACAGTACAAGGGACTTAAGTCCCACCCCACTAGCAATAAAAAATNACTGGGGCAGGTTTCCTCCGAATACTTCAGTTTCCCCTGTCATTCTTCATTCCACCAACTGCTCCACAATCACCCTCACCTATCATCTGGGGCTGGTACAATAGGCCAGAAGTGGCCACAGTACATGGGACTTAAGTCCCACCCCACTAGCAATAAAAAAATAGTGGTAACTGTTCCAAATAATGACGCTTTTTCTATCTTTAGCATTAACTGAATCGAAATTATTTCAGTATCTGAAGGTACAGAAATTTTAAGTCTCAGTTCGGATATAACTTCAAGAAAATTATAAATGAATATGAAATTCTTGGTGCTCAAATTTTAAGTCTTTGAATTCGAATGTAACTTTAGTAAAAGTAGAATTGAATATGAAATTTTTGCCACTGTATACTTGTTAGTGTGCCATTTTTCTTAACCCGTACGTGCATCTAATACGAGTATATCATGTGTTTTCCACTTATTGGTCATTTCAGATATTCAGAAATATATTATGTCCTTTTTTTTTTTGAAGTTGATAATCCATATTAAGTTTATGTATACACATTCGCATGCGCAGTATCTTTAGTTTAGTATCTTTGTAACGTAACATTTCGTTATTTCCTAAACCTCCTGGTGCAGTTCCCAGAATGCTCTGCCTCTAGCCACGGCAATTCTCCTGAATGTTTTCATTCCCAAAATTAAATGGAGTATTGTTGTAATTGTATCTCTTATATTTTAATTTGTAACGTCTAAGCTTACTTGACTGAAACGTTTTGCAAAAATATTATATATTTTCTTGTGCCTTACAGATGCCCATTTCGACTTTCTCCGTATTTTATTCTAAACTTTTCAAACTACGTCGTTGCCTGTGTGAAATTATACCGGAAACGTTTTGTCTCCATAAGGTTCAGTTCATTAGCATCACATTTCTCTGTACTAAATTCTGAGTTTCCTTTTACTCTGTTTAGTGTCCTGCAATCTTTGCCATAGAAAATATACTGCGTAATACGTAACTCGTAGTACGTATCGTTACATTTTCATACTACGTACAGATCCTCATTTCCAGGCTTGCTAAACGTTTTTGCCGAGAGTCTCTGTGTATGATCCAGCGTTGATTATTATGTCTATAAATTCTAGACATACAAAACTCAAAATTCTCTATAGTTAACGATTTAACTGTAGTCTTCTATAGGTCTACATAAATATTCGGTTTAGTTAAAATAATAGCAAAAGAGCCCTTGATTGCCTAGATTATTTTAAAGTAAACTGTTTGGAAATAATAAATTACCTTATTTATTATTAACTCTTACGGTTATATATTCACGTCGCTGAAAATCAAAAAGAGCGGAGATATTGATAAATGACATGACATCATATATATTTTCTATTATTTACTGACGTTACACTGCAAAATATCTCCTTATCAATTAAACGGTTGCCTAGCACCGACATCTCAATCGCTTCTGTATAATAAACCGATTATGTAGCCTGTTGCACTTTGTAGATAAGATTTTCCGTAAGTTATGGTTGAGAACTACCTCATAAATCAATTCACAGGGTAAAGACAACCGGTGAAAGCACAGAAGACTGAGGAAACAACTTGTTGCGTAATTTTGTTACTGTAGATGAAGTTTAGATTGGTAATCGGTTGTATTGTACTATTACAGAACTTAACTACAAATATAAATACGACAGCCTCAGTGAGTTAGACACTCTAAACTTCACTGTATCTACAGCACACATAAAGACTTCTCAATCTTCACTAGTCATTTGTTGGTAGCAGCTTCGGAAGGAGGATGATCCCCTTCCTCTGGGCTTCCTGAATGTCCACGACTTCAGCCACCAGCTTTTCACTTCTCACAAATGCAACTCTCAGCTGACTTCCAATCACAAGTCAAAGACAAGTCGAAATTATGTTAAGACCGACGGTCGGTCTGCCAGTCTGTCCTGCTGTCAAGTCCCCATCTGGGGCCCAAGACCAGATTTGTATTACTATCATATAATTGTGGGGTTGTCTCATGAAAAGTTAAACAGTTTCGCCTAGTGTGACTGGTGAAGATTGTTCTTATTTCAATTATTTACGCCTTTACGTGTTTCGGTCTTCAAAGACCATAATCAGAGGAACCCCTTTACATCAATAGAGTTGGAAGTTACTATTTCAATATATGATTATGTTCTGAACGTTTAAAATATATATATATATATATATTAATAATATACAATTGGTTATAAAATCTAAAGTTTTTACAACTACAGCGGCAGTTCCAATACATTAAAATATTTGTAATTGGTTTGTTAAGATTTTATTGGAATTTATAAACCAAGCAGGTTCGTGTCGTTTTTCTTATTATTTCTCATGACGGGGGCCGAACGTGTACCGCCTTGTCCTCGTGAAGATGGTTCTGAAAATATATTATGGGTATATTGTATTATTTCAGTAACCCTATTAGGTTTTGTAAAAACTTTTTGTTATTTTATTCTACCTTTAGTGTTATCCTGTACGTGTTTGTGGCCCGCTGTGTTGTTTTTACTGTTCTAGGGTGTGTTGTGCTGCGTATTTATACTCCTTGTGTCTGTGACGTTAGCGTGGGCATGTACTGATGTTGTATTTTTAGATCGAACATGTTATACTGGTTATCACTTTCCTTTGTGTGTCTTCGTCCTTCTATCAATTTGTTGAGATTATTAAAGCGATGTAATGTGGGTGTGTCATTTATAGTTGCTGCCTTCCCTCGCCAGCGCAGTCATTCTCGATTTCTAGTTCCTTGGCACTCATGACCATATTTTGCCGTCTCAGATTTGAGAATCACAAACCTTGAGGGCTAAGTCTTCATATTTATATCCCCCAGGAACCGGATGGGCCAACTATGCCCCCAGGAACCGGATTGGCCAACTATACCCCCATGAACTGGGTTCCCTTTTCGTCACTTCCTACGACTCGCAGGGCAACGGTGGAGGTATTCGGACCTGCTCCCACACGGGCTTAATCAAAACTTTTCAAAGTCAAAATCACATTACTACTGACGGTCAGTCAGTCAGTCATTCAGTCAGTACTCGTAAGTCTTGGTGTCAAGCACCTTCCTGGGGCTCATGACTGTTTGACAGTTACGGTCTTGTTTTTTGTGGGCGCCCTCTGTCTTTTGCATATGCTGCTGGCCCTTGCCAGCGCGGTCTTTCTCGCGTCCGAGTCCCATGGGACCCGCGACCATATTTTACTCTCTCAGATTTGTGACTTCACTTTTCGTCGCCTCCTACGAATCGCAGGGTAACGTTGGATGTATTCGACCTCGCCTCCACACGGGGATTCAACTGGAACTAAACTCAAAACTTTTGAAATACTGGTCCTCGTTATATAGGCCGGCGCGGACAACACAGAAAACGTCTTTTCCATTATTGCGTGTTCTGTCGTTGCCGTGGAAATAACGTTTCCACAGAGCTTTTCCTTATGAACAGCTGTTGTACTGACACCTGTTTACTCAGCAGTTACTTGGAAATGGGTCTATATGTCGCAGTACACCTCTTGAATTACTATGTACCTATACTGAAATCCACATGCCTAATACACGCCTTGAATAAAAGTGATTAACTGCTTCGTCCTTTTCTTAAACGTTTATTTGTTACGAATTCGTCCTACATTTTACTCCCGTTTGTAATTTAATTTTCTTGTTATTGCATGTGCTCATGGCTAATGCAATGAAACTTTCATCAATCCCTACTTTCCACAAAACACGCGCTAACTATATTGGCATACATAATTTCATGGTTGAATAATTCTAAGAATTGAACGGTAACTCCCTTTCAATGCTTTCACTAACTGTGAGTCCGTATGATTCAATAAAGTAATTATAAACTGGATGACAACCCTTTCAATTCTCTTTACCATCATATCCTGCTAGGCCCCCATCCAGCCTCTTATGCTGATATATTGAGATAAACTGGCTGGAGCGTCAAGCCAAACACTCGCCTGTATGTAGAGTCGAGGTGAAAGGGTGCGGAAATTTATTTTCAATCCCTTTATAGAGTTTTGTGTCCTGTCGGTTACACAGAGTAACAAATTTACCTGTACAATACTTAATTCTCTGAAATTTCCACTCATTTATAATACTTATATTATATGTATTACATAAGAACAACCTAGTTTTCTGATTATTATGGAATAATTTTTTGTGTTCTTTTTTATTTTGTCTCCACTTCAAAGTCCTATATCGAAAAGCAATTTCAAGTTGTAGGTTGTTGTATTTGAATGATTTTAACTAACTTCCAAATTTCTGTGATATCTTGCATATTTTTTAATATTTATTGTGTATATATTTTATTATAAATTACACGAAATTATCTATTCCTTTCTCATCGTCAGAATTTTAGGAATTTCTCGAAGTACCCCTGTTTCCATGGTGACCTTTTTATGTTTCTGTATCATTTCTATTTCATGTCATCAGAATCTCAGTACCAATCTGACAAACTCAAGACGAGACATACAAGTAACACGTGCCATTTCATTACCCTAATGGCAGTCACGAGGTCGAAGAATTCGTTCTTCTCTCGAGTTTCGTATCTTTGCAAGCATCCTTTAACTCCTATTCTGCAAGATAGCAGAGGTTTCGCTTTATCTAAACATTTCTTGCTGCTAATGCTAGATAATGCATGTAGTTACACTGGTTTCATCGTAAATCTTTCTGACAACCTGTTCCAGGAACAAGATGCATTTGACCTAGTTTTCTGTGAAACTTGTTAACCGTCCTGTATTGAATTCCTCACGTGCCATTTTTTCTTTTTGTAGGAGGGGATCGATGCTCAGTGAAACAATAAATTCTGTCAGACCCTTAGGAATCACGTTATGCTAAGATCTTACATTTGGTTGTCTCGGCAACGCGCTTCTTTGACAAGAAGACATTTAATTAGTGACCACTCCTTTTTTATAACCTGAATTGAGTTCCAGGTAAGAATAGTGCAGTGTTTTTTCTTCGCTGCAATAACTTCCACGTGTCAGTGAAGATAATGAAGTGGATGGAGAAGCTGTGCAAGATCGGGCAGTTTTTTTGTCAATGTGAATATGTATTCAGAAGATTGTCATATTGAACAGGCAGTTTTAGCAGAGCGTAATTACAATTTTATACAGACGTGGAGAGTAGCGAGTGATGACAACAACTAAGGATATATGAGCTTAACACATAGTTTAAAAAGAGAATAAAGATATATATCTATATATACAGAGTGTCCCAGGAGGAATGGACCAAACTTCGGGAGAGTGTTCCTTATGTTAAAGTGTGCCGATATAACCCAAAACACCTATGTCCAAAGTTGAACGGTTACGGAGATAATGGCCAGAGAAGTGTCAAACTTTGACCGGCGTCGCACACTTGTTGATTACAAAATACATATTAAAACTGGCAGGAATATGTGGATTCTGTAATGTTAATAATGTACGTAACATCAAACTAACTTGTGAGTGACATGAAGCCATAAAATTGAAGTACAAAATACTCGCTCGCCATGTCATAATTGTCCTTAGGGTTTCCAAGCACTATACATGACACATGAATGGCAAGCGCTGACGTAANGGCAGCGCTGGGGCGGCATTTAATATCGTTTCGTTTAAACTTGGCGCCTCAGTGTCGAACGGCATTGCATAGAGGAGCAGCCATCCCCCAGCACTCGTGCCATTGCCAAGATTGTGGGGACATCAAAATCAAGTGTTTGGAGGATTCTGCATGACCAACAACTTTATCCGTATCATCCAACGCGAGTACACGACGTAGGTCCAGCTGACTTCGTACCGCCAGTTCAATTTTGTCGGTGGATACTGAACCAGTGTTTACATCAGTCTAACTTCCTGAATCACGTGTTATTCACAGACGAAGAGCAGTTTACGAGGGATGGCTGGTTCCATTGTCGAAACAGCCACATTTGGGCTGACGAAAACCCCAACGTTACTGTAGTTGGTTACAATCAGGCGCAATTTTCTGTCAATGTCTGGGCTGGCATCATTGGCGCTCACTTGATTGGACCTTTCCTCCTACCACCGCCACTCAATGGGCCCTTTTACAAGGTGTTCCCGGAACGTATCCTTCCAACTTTGCTAGAAGACGTGCCACTGATTTTGCGGAGGCAAATGTGGATACAGCATGACGGAGCGACGGCACGCTTCAGCATTGTATCACGAGACTACCTGGATGCTGCTTTTCATGGTCTTTGGATAGGAAGAGGAGGCCCAGTGCCTTGGCCACCCCGATCCCCAGACTTGACACCTCTGGACTATTTCGTCTGGGGTCATATGAAAAGCCTGATCTACGACACGCCTGTGGATAACGAATTCGAGCAGTTAGTCAGAAAACTTGTTGCATGTGGCGTGATCCGTGAGCCACCTGGAATATTGGAAAGGGTGCGCCAAAGTTTCTTTCCTCGATGTACCGCATGCATTGAAATGGAGGACGCTAATTCCAACATCTACTCTAGCAGGCGTCTTAAGAGTTTGCAGGGGGTAATATGACTGTGCACGCTCTTCGACATTGAGGCGCCAAGTTTAAACAAAATGACATTAAATTCCGCCCTAGCGGCGCTATTTTACGTTTGCGGACATGGGTTCCTTTTTCAAAGTTGTTCTACACGGAACCCTCAGTACGCTCCTGAAGTATGGCACCAAACTCCTGGAACACCCTATGTGTATATATATATATATACGAGTGTGTGTGAATGTGTGTAGTATATACGTATATACCATATTTAGATACATATGATTTTAAATAGGTTATTTTCATTTTTACATACGATATTGTTATTGAGGACCGTCTCTGTGGTCTGGTGATCAGAATTCCTGGCTACAAATCCAGAGTTCCGGGTTCAATTCCTGGCGCTACCAGATTTATTCTGAGTAGTGGGTCTGGAACGGCGTCCACTCAGCTTCGTGATGATAATTGAGGGGCCTTTTCAAGGAAATAGCGGCGCCAATCTAGAAAACCGAAATAACGGATATGGGGATTCGTTGCGTTGACCACACGACATCCTCTATCCTCTAAATTTGGTACTAACTTCGCCGACAAGCGGCGGTCGCTCTGTCGGTATAGTTCGCTTGTGGAATAAAACCACGGAGTTTGTTTTTGTTTCATTGATACTGCGCCGGTCACGGTAGCCGAGCGATCTAAGGCATGTACTCTCTTCGTTCGCTCGGAAGCTGGGATCATGGGTTCGAATCCCACACAAGGCATGGACGTTTTGTGTATTTGCGTTTGTTCTGTATTTGTGTTGTCCTGTATTTATTTAGAGGCCTTGCGACGAGCTCATCAGCTGTCCAAGGAGTCCTACCTTCTGTAAAAATGATCATGAAATTATGAAATCAGTCCTTTGCTCCAAAGTTGGAGCAAGAGGAGAGAAAAAAATGTTACTGATGTTCGTGTATCGTGATACAAAATTTATAGCGGGGAAATAATACTTTGCTTCGTCTTCATGTAATTTCATGCACAGCCTTACTGACTGAATCATGTACAGTGTCAGAATAGCACAGCCGGAATTGCGAGTAGCTACTGGCTGGATGGCCAAGGGTTCGGAGTGTGAGTCAAGATAGGGGCACGAGTTTTCTCCTCTCCACGTGGTCAAGACCGGTTCTAGGGTCCACCAAGCTTGCTATCCAGTGGATAGCGGGGGCAAAGCGGCCAGGTCGTGAAGTTGACCATTCACCTCCAACTAGTGTCGAGGTCAGAAATAAGTGGATCTATACATCTACTCCTCCGCATCTAGTCATGATGTAGTGCTTAATTAGTTAAGCGCAGGGACATCTTTGTGTCTTTTTATAATGCGTAGGGTATCTCCAACGTCACGATTGAGTGCTTGGCCTTCTCTCTCGTATTCCGGAGGTCCAGAATTGAACCCTCAACATGGACACGGTAATTTTGAGCCAGAGTCTTAGTGATTTTCCTTAGTCCCTCTACAGATTGTGCGATAATGTCTACAATCGGGACTTTCCGTATCCTTTCCAAGTCATTATCACAAACCGTCCCCCCATTCCACGCTCTAAAGTCCGAAACAATTAAAGCGTTGTTAAATAAATTAAATATTCTTTTGAAATGTGTTATATTTCTCTCATCAGTAACTTCTTTTAAAAGTGATTTCTTTGCATGAAAAACATAAGCCATTTTATAAGACGCAGTTTTGCAGCTGATAAGCCTAAGAGCCATTTGCTTATACAGCCGTCTGTGACTGTGAAAGTAATTTTATATCATTGAACCTTACTGACACATGGACTTCTCAGCACTAGATTGGAATGAATGGTCAGCTTCAAGTTCCGGACATTTGAATCCTGGGGGAATGTGTCCACGGTATTCCTTATGTAGGAGATTTGTACATGGTGGCGAAAGGAAAAATTATTGCCCCTGCAAAGTAACTCAGTATTTTTTATTTCTTCATTTTTGTCACTAATTTGTGAACATTTGAGCTGACGCAGCAGTACCTGAACTTTATGATCATTTCATTGCGTGAACCTTGTGAGAAAAATCGCTAAGTATGATGTAGCATTTTGAAGGCCCCTCACTTCTTACAAAGCAAAGCCATTTTTGTTTTTAATATGGGAAATATTTTCTTTGGTATAAAGCCGTTTCTTGCAAGAACCTTGACACCAAAACGACGGGTGGTATTCTAACATCGAAAGGCAAATATCTTTTAAGAAACAGTCGAGATTATATTGAGCTGTAGAAAATAATTTCGTGGCTCGGTATATAGAGAAACTCTTACGTATGCAGAATATTTTACGTAAGCAACTGAGAATTTGTATTTATAAAATTCAGTTACTACGCATATGAAATTAAACCAATTAATCTTCCTATTTCGAAGGAATGTGGAAGGTTTTCGCTTTTGTTTTAAGTTTATTATTTAACGACGCTGTCAACGTCGAGACTACATGGCGTCGAAAGTTTTATATTAGTAAAGTTGGTGCTGAGTCTAGCTTCTTGAAAAAGATTACGTTCTGTAGCCACGTTACATATAAATATTAGAGTAAATTATTACAATCGAAATATCCTGGTCCTTAAAATCTTCTAGTTGTATTGGACAGTGGACGTTGATACATAAAAAAAAAACAAATTTGTGGACTATAATTTGCTTACATTATTGCACATTTACTTTCATTTCTAAATGAATCAATCCAGATTTTTTGATACGCACTGGAACGATGTCCTTTCAGTGATCGATGAAGAACTCGTACTTTGCAGTCATGTCTACGTGGCGTATACGTATACTGATGGCGCTTTGTCTCACTCCAACGTAATTGATCGAGAAACCTTAAAAGTCCAAGCCACTGCTTTGCTAGATAACTGCCCCATAGCTTGTCCCCAAGAGATCTTACTTGTTTCTTGGGGAACACAATAAAAACATCGTACGTTCCTTTAAAACACTTGAGCACTTACAGGAATTAATTCCTGAACTCCAGGCATGATGAAGCTAGTATAGAAGGAAATTGAGCGTCACTTTGACTTTGTCATGAGAAAAAACAACTACATTAAGCCTGTTGTCAATGCTTCTTTTAATTCTTTGAGAGTATCTGCAACTTAACATTTGATGGTTGCGTATCAATTACTTAATGAATTTTAACGTGATAATTTAGATTTATTTCTTGATGTCCCCATACTCAGTTGTGACTTTTTCGTAGTTGTGTAAGCAAGAAAACACACAGGCTTCAATTGACGCTAGTAAGGAGGTTGGTCTAGAAGTAAACGCAGAGATATCTGAGAGTATATTGCCGTTTCGTCACCAAAATTCAGGACAAAATCATAGCATAAAGATAGGAAGTATGTTTTGGAAATGTGGCACAGTTAAGGTATTTGGGAATGACGATAACAAATCAAAACCTCATTCAGGAGGAAATTAAGAGGCGATTGAACTCTGGTAATGCTTGCTACCATTCAGTCCAGAACCTTTTGCCTTATCGTCTGCTGTCTATAAACATAAAAACTAGAATACAGAAACCTATAATTTTGCCTGTTGTTCTGTATGCGTGCAAAACTTAGTCTGTGACATTAAGGGAAGAACATAGACTGAGGGTGTTTGAGAAGAGGGTGTTGAGGAGAATATTTGCAACGAAGAGAGATGAACTGACAGGAAGTTGGAGAAAACTGCATAATGAGGTGCTTCATAACTCGTACTCTTCTCCAAGTATAATTAGAATGACGAAGTAAAGGAGGATGAGGTGGGCAGGGCATGTAGCACGAATGGGAAAGAAGAGGAATACATATAGGATATTGGTGGGAAAGCCAGAAGGAAAGAGACCACAGGGAAGACCAAGGCGTAATTGGATGGACAGTATTAAAATTGATTTTAGAGAGATAGGAAAATATGGTATGGATTGCATTGATCTGGCTCAGGATAGGGACCAGTGGAGGGCTCTTGAGAAAACTGTAATGAACTTTCGGGTTCCATAAAATTCTGGGAAATTCTTGAGTAGCTGCACAATTGGCGGCTTCTCAAAAAGGGCTAAGCTTCATGAGTGAGTAAAGGCACTGCATTACCCATCTCTCTTTACTTACGATCTCAACTCTATAGATGTCGTGCTGGCCCAGAGAACAGTGCATAATTAATGATATCCGTTTCGTGACGCTGTGGTCCTTATTGTCGCGGATACAAACAAGCCGATAATGGAGCAAGGATGTTGCCTAGTACCTGGCTGCTCGTCCTGCTTCTTCTGCTCCTTAACCTGGACCTTGGTTCCCGCGGAATGAAATCATCCTATACTGAATCATATTGTGCATAAATCTATCTGTACCTCTCGGGAAAAGTTTAATGCATAAATCAATCAGTCTCGGGCACACTGGCGGTACATCATAGATAAGGTGCAGGTATGTAATATCGTGTAAGCATGTCTTATTTGACAAGATTTGTTGATTTATTGCAAAATAACTTAATTTCTTCCGGAGTGAAAGCAGTAAAAACTACATAAATAGGCGTGTATATTTCTGATTTTCAGTATTAGGCCTAATGGCGTAAGAAAATAATTAGAGGCTGCCATTTTCTATTTGTGTTCCTCCAAGACCGTCTCTCCAGGACAATTGAATTACAGATTCGTCAGGGAGGAGTATATAGTCAGATAGCGTTAGAGGTTCTAGTTTCTGTCTGGCATGAATGGACAGTTTTCAGCTGATCAATTTCTTCGCCATCACAGTCAGAGAACACGCGTGTGGACTGGGTTCCCTTCATCCCGGTCAACGACACCCTGTCCCGTGGCCCAGTATTTGAATTGTACGGAAACTGACTGTGTGGGTGGAAGCTATCAGCTCAAATTGAATGCGACTAATTCAGACGTCTGTAGAGCGCAACCCCTAACCAAGACCTGATAAGCTTTGTTGGAATACTCCCATTTCAAGGCGTAGTCTCCTACTAAGATCGAAGAAAGGAATGCTTTTGCTGTGTTAGTAAGAAAGGCAATCTTAATCTTGTGCTCTTTCTATATTGTCCTCAAGGAATTTAACAAAAGCCATACAAAATTTTCATTCTACCATGTAATTTCACCGGTTCCTAAAACCTCTGACAACAAACATAGACCCATGGGTCGTTATTCTTTTTAATATATTTTATTAATTGTTCAGCCATGTTGAAAAGTTCAGAGTATGAGAAATTACCAAGTGCAAATGAGGAAAGATTCGAATTACAGATAAATTTGTAAGTGTTCCATCTCCATTTTTAAGACTAAAAATAATTTACTATTACTCACTGACTTCTGTTCCAAATAAGTACCAATCTGTTTCTTTTTAATTTTAATATTCTTTAATATAACTAAAAATTCTTGTAACATTTCTGCTCTTAAGTTCAGCATTTTCATATTGAAGTTACAAAAGTTGAATAGTTAGGAACTGGGAGAGAAGTGGGGAGTCATGAGGCCGGTTCATACTTCCACCGCTTTGAGCGCCACTCTCTCTCCCCTTACCTCCGTCAATTCATAACTACTCAAGTTATTACGAAGTTTGTGAAGTTGTGAAAGAAACAAGACAATACTAGAGGAAATAACAAGAAACTATTACAACGCTTGCCAATTTATTTATAATATAAAGTTCCGTTTGGTGTTATTTAAGCATTCAGCTTTAACGGGAGCTAATAGTTGTTCAGGATTAAAAGATGTCCGTGACTTCTATAGGAGCTGCCGTCTGTTTAGGAAACACTAACACAAAACCTAACTCTACAAGCATGATAATGGAACAGTGTAATTTTCTACAAATTATTAAACTTACTAGTATCAGCTTTTCAAATTTACTACTAATGTAGGTGTCTTTTTTTTTAATTCGCTTAGTGGCGGTTCAACTGTGTCCAGTCGGTACGGCGGCCACTGATTGGCCTATTGTAGCCTGCCCCGGGTAATTATGATGCTGGAGAATTTGGTGGAATGAAGATTGGCAGGGGAAACCGAATTGCTCGGAGAAATCCCGCCCCAGCGCTACTTTTTCCACCACAAATCTTACTTGACCAGAACCCAGGATCGAACCCGGGACGCCGCGGTGGGAAGCCAGCGACTAACCTCTTGAGCTATGGTGCGGCCTAATGTAGGTTTGTTAGCGGTGTCTTGGTGGGCACGCGGAAGCATAGTTTGTTGAGGCATTATGGTAAAATCCGGTAGGTCGTCGTTTCGATTCCCGGTAGGGTTACTGGATTCTTCAATTTACCTAATTCTTCCAGCAACACTATGGCTCTAGATCGAATCATCCTCTAACAGAAATGAGTGACAGAATCCTCATGAGGGTAAAGGTAGACCGATATGTAAGGTTGACAATCTCACAGCTGTGAGTCGGTTGCCTAGAAAATGTAGGAGCCTCGACGTGTCATAAACCCCACTGGCCTTTACGGCCTGTTACAGGGATAGCTTTACTTTTTTACCCGTATTTTGATACATATATATATTATGCACCGCACTATATATAAAATTAAGGCCGTGCCATAGCTCAAGCGGTTAGTCGCTGGCTTCCCACCGCGGTGGCCCAGGTTCGATCTCGTGTCTGGCCAAGTGGGATTTGTGGTGGACAAAGTGGTGCTGGGGCAGGTGTTCTCTGAGTACTTCGGTTTCCCCTGCCAATCTTCTTTCCACAAATTGCTCCACAATCACCCTCACCTATCATCTGGACTGGTATAATAGGCCAGAAGTTGCCGCAGTACAAGGGATTTAGTCCCACCCCAGTAGTAATAAAAAATATATGAAATTATATGATATGTATACTTATTTAATTATATTAAAAGTAGCATAATACAATACGTCATCTGATATTTCACGTCACGTAGGTCTAGTAAATCGAGTAGGTTTTATATAGGCCTGACTGAGTCCCTCATAAAGAAAAGTCGAGTTTCGAGAGCCTAATACTAAAGTCACCATTGGACCCTATCTTAACTATTTTGTACATATTATATTTGAGGTTTCACAACTCTGACTCTGATGAGCCATGTAGTCTGCTAGAGGTTTACGGGTGATTCTCCGAAACGTCGATAAACTTCTGTTACACTACTTCGTGTCACATCCAACGAAGTAGCAGTCTTCTCAGTTCTATACGTTTTAAATCACAAATTAGGTACATAGGATCCATCATAGTGACATCTTCATGCCCTTGGCTTTGTTCTTCTTAAGGTTTTCCCCTCTAAAAACTCATTAAGTTTATTCTTGTCGCTTCAAGTCGTGCGTACCTCCTGCTCACCTTAACTTTCTTCATTTAACAGCTCTAAAAGTACAAGATGAAACCTAAATTGCGAATATCTTATTCGTGTAATTCCCTCCACATTCCCCTTCATCATTATTAGGTCCAACCGTTTCCTGGGTCCTTCGTTTCCAAATACTCGGCAGTTGATATCTTCCCATACAGTTTACTCCCCACACCAATAAGCACTCCCTTTAGATAGCTTACATACATAGTCTGTAGTGTCTTATTTGTGGGATATTGATGTATCAAGCTACTGTTTCTAACCGAAGCTCCTATACACTTATATAGTCAGAAAGGAGGATGGTGTGTGAATGATGAAATGAAGGGATGTGGAAGGAAGCAGCAGTTGGTCATTCTGAGGTTACCCGAAGGCATGGACTATAATAAGAAAAGCCTCAGTAATAGTATCCGCTCTGCTGGCTGATATTTCAAAGTGGGACTCAGTGACAATACAATAGAAGTTCTACCACAAAATTATGTTTGTTTTTTACCAGTTACTCGTATTTAAAACCAATCTATTGTTGCGAAAACATGCCATCCAATATTCATTCTACTTAGTAGAGTGTCTACATTATGGGTACATTGCATGAATGTTTAAAGGAGCAACATATTACGTGAATTTATTATTCAGACAGGAAAACTTATTCTATTTGAACGTATAAGGATTCGGTCTAATAATAGAAATACTCTTAGATATAGGGTCATTAGTGGTCTACGCTACAGTCCATTCGCGGAGACGAGAGAGTCCTCGTAAACAAATGCACGCGGTATCTCCATCGCTCTTTGAATGAAATCATGCAGCGATCACGTGATGCGTGTACCGTTGCAGGAGCGTCCAAAGTTCACTCTTCAGTCTGAATGCAGGTTAACGTGCGTCCGAATGCAGTGAGTACACTGAAGTAACTACGCGCTTTGTCCACTCCTTGCTGTCAGCTGTGGCGACGCGGGGCTTGCTTTGTTTACGCTGTCTCGTCTCCACGAATGGACTATAGGTGGTTCCTTCTCGCATCGGATCGGCAGGTGAACAGCTGTGTAGGGTTTCCTCGTTTGTTTTGACGTTGTCACGTGATATTTTGACTATAGAAGGGGTTCGGATTTATAACCTGGTTTACTTGACTCTTTAATACAGCCTGTGATTACAGTTTACAGTTCACTGTTACACACACACACACACACGGTAGCGGCTTCCAACGGTGGATTTTCCCCTTCCTATGAGTTCCCCAACTATCTCCGTCCTCGGCTACCAGCTTCTCACAGCAACAGCTCAAAAGGACTGATCCCCAGCAGTCCTCTAACTCACTCACTCTTCACCAGGCAACTCATCAACCAACTCCATGACTAACGCACTTGTTCTGCTTATAAAATCTCGACACGGATCGCAAAGAAAATACCGTTCCTTTGTTGCTGTTTACGGGCCGCTATATAGTAACGGCAGTTATGTAGTTGCTTATTTCTCGGTTTCTGCCTAGCAGCGTGTCTACATGCCACAGTATTAACAAAAAGAAAAGCTAAATTTATTTCCCTATGTGCCCGCTCCCCCACCCCCTCCTTTTTGTTAAAGATTGGCTGTGAAGTTTTAAAGCTCTGGATCGCGGCAGTGGTAAGATCTCAATACGGTGAAGGGGATATAGTCGTATTTTCTATAGAGCTTGTGCATACAGTTCAGTAGCAAAACCATCGACGTAACATAAACAGAACCAGTTTGCATGTTCAGAGGCAAGTTGATATCAGCCAGGGGACGAGTCTAGTGCGGAATGGAAATGAGAGTTCTAGTTTCAGAAACGTTCAGGGGTGGAATTCTTAGCACCGCAAAGACCTAGGTCTTTTTGAGAACGGACAAAGGTCTGAAACTTTTTAAATGTGCTGACTGGATTCAGCTGGCGCTGAATAGGGAGCAGGGACGGACTCTGATGAGCACGGAGATGAACCTTCCGGATCCATTGATGGCGAAGAATTTCTGATCAACTAAACGGCTCTGTACTTCAAGAAGAATACTGCTTAAAGAGATTAGCGTTCTCCAACTAAACTTTGGATTGCGTGTGAGGATAATATTAAAATTGATTGTAAACAAATAGAATATGAGGGTGTGACGCCGATTTAAGTGATTCGGGTTAGGATCCGGGGGTAGGCTGTATTTAACACAAGTATGAATATTCAATTTCCTTTAATTACGGAAGTTTTCTTGGCTACGTGAGTAATGATAAGTTTTTTGAGATTGTCTCTGCTCCGCCATATTAGTTGGTTTATCTGTTGGTGTTTTAAATGCAAAATTATATTTTCTTAGCGGTACTGACTCCGAATCTCCTTCAAGGTGAGTTGTGCTTCGAAGGGAGAAACTTATGACAAATGCATGTATATACGTAAATGCTCGATAATAGAAATAGACTCAAAGTCGCAGTACATTCCCGCTTCGTATACCGGGGAGCTTGATATTTTAAAAAGTTTCCCTTAGCATCTGAATGAAATTCTCTAAAATTATAACTTAAAATATTTCACGTCATTTCTATGTAAAACATTCTTAATGATTTTGGTACTGTTTTACTTAAGGATCCAGATCCTTTTCTGGAAAATGGCGCCAATTAGGATATAAAGGCGGGAGGATACTGTGTTGAATATATTGCACTGGATACATGAGATCACTACGCGTATTATTTCCTATACAACATCTGTATAAAAATCGTTTTCAGAAAGTCATAATAAAGTAGAAAAATACAAAAGTCTACGAAATCCACTGCTATTACCCTAACATTTTATTATATCTCAACATCCTGTTGCATTGAGGTACAACTTATAGTCCTGTTTCCTGTCTATAATGCAACAATATTAATTTAACAACATAAATTCACTAAATGTTCGTTAAATGTATAAAATGTCATTAAAATTATTATAATATCTGTACATTTGGTGTTTGTGCTACATGTTTCAGCCATAAAGGGCCATCTTCAGGTAACACATCTTTTAAAGGGGTCTACTGCACTGTGCACTTGGTCAAATCGTATTCATCAAGGCACGTCGTGGTTGTTATTGTCAATATATTTGTATTATTGTAGGATAATTTTATAGGATGGTTTTATTCCTATCTTATATATTGTGGCTGTTTTTGTGTCCCATTGCATGTGCCACTCGCTTAGTTGTGTGTATATAGGTAGTTACCTGCGCAGTTCACGGCAGTCGAGCGGTCTAAGGCATGCACTGTCTTCGTTCGCTTGGAAACCGGGATCGTGGGTTCGAATCCCACTCAGGGCATGGATGTTTGTGTGCGATTTTCTGTGTTTATGTACAGGTAGAGACCTTGCTGATCACTCGCCCAAGAAGCCCTACTGAATGCGTAAGATCTAGAAAAACCGAAGTGAACGGAGTTCATGGAGGTAGGCCTAGGCCCACTGGGGCTGTAGTGCCAAGGGGAAAAAAGGTAGTCACCTACACCTACGGATGCGTAACTGAAAAATATTTTTTTCAGTGACACCCACAGTGTGCACCTGTCAGTTTTCTTGTTTCTGTTCAGATTGCGTCTCTAGACATAATAATGTTTTTCCTTATTTTGGTGTTTTAATTATGGAGTTTCTGCAGCTCCACGTGTTAAATGTAGTGGAACATTAATTGCGCTGGGAAACTTCGTCGGAACTTCGTATGCGGTGTATTATATTTCGAACCTTATCGTCATTCCGCAAGAGACTCGCCCGTATAACGTCCGTGACTTTCATTTATCCACCGCTAACCGAAGAATAACATAGCTTTGTGGTTGGAATATTCATAAAGTCACTTCATCTTGCACATAAGAATTTCGTATAGTGTTCGCAGTTTCTCCCTTGGCTTTTGGTCTGGTATCCAGGCTGTCACAACCATCTTTATAGTATAACACTGCTCAAGAGTCGTAACCGACATATCACAATGCTGCCATGGCAAATAAGATATCTCAGTACGTTTCGTGTTGAGAATAATCCAGGTGTTTTCGTTTGCTATTTCGTATAAATATTTTTTTTTCTTGGCACTACAGCCCCAGTGGGCCTAGGCCTACCTCCATGAACTTCTCCGTTCTCTTTCGGTTTTTCTAGATCTTACACATTCGGTAGGACTCCTTGGGCGGGTGATCAGCTCGTCGCAAGGCGTCTACCTGTAGACAAACACAGAGAAACGCACACAAACATCCATGCCCTGAGTGGGATTCGAACCCACGATCCCGGCTTCCGAGCGAGCGAAGACAGTGCATACCTTAGACCGCTCGGCTACCGTGACCGGCCTCGTATAAATATAGATTACACAATATCATCTACTCCATCACGGATTAAACTCCATACAAGAATTTGGAACTGTTTTCGAATTTTCTCGTTGGAAATTCCTGGTATCTTCTATTGTTCAGTTTACTTTGACAAATAATTACTGATAATAATAATAATAAATAACTATGCTGTTAAGTTTGCACAGAGTAAAATCTAATTAGGAGAGAGAAATATAAATGGTGAAAATTGTACCCAGAATTTCTCCGTTAGAAGCAGTGTTTGGAGTTATTAAATTACAGATTTTAGAATTACAAATTACCTATTAATAATGGTCTAAACACAACATCGTCGCAACAGAAAACATGTCACATCCTTATGAGAACTAATTATGAAGCTCTTATTTGTCTATCATTTAGTCTGTCATATCTCCCAGAATATTTTCCTCAGAATCTTTTTCTCACTAACTCAATTTATGTTCTTCGTGGAGAGAGAGAAGTATAGTTTCACCCGTACATAACAGTTAACACATGTTTAAATATAGGGCTTTATGTTATATACTGTAACGTGTATAGCTATACAACGGCACGATAAATACCTTCCCACTAAGGTGCGTGGCAACAATACGGGACTGTTGCTAGGCGGTAGCTTGAACGCCAATGAACTGGCTAGATAGCGATCACGTGGGAATCCCAAGTGAGGCGTTTCAACAATAGAGGCTGTGTTTTCTGTGTGGTCCGTGCTACGCATTCTGACGCGTGACGCATTTTTTCTATAGGTCTGTGCCACGTCTATATAAGGAAACCAGTTTTAAGGAAGAACGGAACCCCGTGTGGAGGCGGGGTTGAATACCTCCACCGTGACCCTGCGAGTCGTAGGAGGCGACGAAAAGGAAGTCTCAATTCTGAGACAGTAAAATACGGTTTCGAGCCCCAATGGACTCCGACCAGAGAAAGACTACGCTGACAAGGGCCAGCAGCATATACAAAAGGCAGACCCGTTCTCTCGTGAGAGAGGGCGTCCCACAAAAACAAGACCGTAAATTTGAAACATTAATAAATATCTGGGGCTCGACACAAAGACTTACTGACTGACTGACTGACTGACCGTCAGTCGCAATGTGACTTGGACTTGGAAGAACGGCAGCAAGAGAATGAGAATACAACGGCACACGTCAGAGAGATTTGGAATTAGGAGCTGTGAGCGTCAAGAAATTTCGAAAAATTTGCTGCTCTTCAAGATTCATCTTTCGAGTGTTTAATAGTTACCAAGCAGCGACTAAGCAATGAAGACTTTATCTTATTCGTTATGATTACAGTAAACTTCGGAGTGGTATAATTATTTACAGTTACGATCTGTGAGTATTCAATAAATCCAATCACCAAATCCAGAACCCACAATTACTCGTCACGCTAAACCTAACGCGTGACAGTACTTACGTGCTTTATAGTGGTGTAGGTTCTTAGAAAGGAGACAAGAGCTAAAATACTCTATTACCATTAAACTAATGGCTGACAAGATGCTCGTTCAGCCTTGAAACATTAAGCCCTTATATAATTCGGTAATAGCTTACGTTGCATGCATGCCACTTGGAAGTTTCTGTGGGAAAGCAATTGACCTTAAATATTAAAATGGCCATTTATTATGATGTGGTTGTCGAGCGCTTCTCCCCTGAGGAACATGTCCGTTCCATTGCCTGCCTTTACCGCACAGTGGAGCGTGGATTTTGGCACCCAGCGACGAGAAGACTCTACCAAATGCTCTATACTGCCTACAACTGCGTAGATACTGTTTGGATTGGGGGACAAACAGTCTACTCTATTAGTACAGTAATGATAATGTGACACACCCCTTGGACTTTTGCTCTGGGGAACGCTCCCTCTAGAGTCTTACAGTGACTCGAGAGGGAAACGCGAAATTTTGGGTTGAAAAATTATTATCTGAGCACCATATATTTTTTAATTTTATGTTTATTTGTCATCTTACTTCATTTCTCATTTAAATTCCTCACATTTCAGTTGTTTACCCAGTATTTAAATGAATTATGTATTGTTTGTATTTCACGCGATTTACTGAATTTTCTCTTTTTCTGTCTCGCAATTCAAATATTCAGTATGAAACTGGGCACTGAACTCGTGAAAATAAATAAATAAATATTATATTTGTGATATCAATCTTAAAAGAGCATCAAAGCTTGTTTCGGAGAAGGGGAAAGGACTTAGGAATTTAAAAGTTCAGAATTATGGGCCTGAGACGAAATGTGTAACAACAATTGCAAAGACGATAGAGTCACTAATAATAAAACACAATGAATGAAAATTCCACAGACAGCTTGCAAGAATAGTCAAGTAATGTAGCACCAATGTTGTCTTGTTACACCTCCTGCTGATATAAATTCCGTCAAGAACAAATCTATAAATTTGTCTCTGTTCTGCCCAGCAGCTAGGAGATGGTAAATTTGTGAAGAAATATCAGTTCAATTTTGCAACACGTTTCAAACAAAAGTGCTTCAGGATCATAAATTCTCTCAGCTGTCCATGGTGTCGGTTCGTAAATGCTCCCATGCTTTATTCAGAGACGTTTTGTTCTTCTTCAATTTTAAATCAGAGCGGCTGTTACGTGAGTCCTAGATCATTACTTACACAGAGAATCTATTGAAAGTACGAGTAGCATGCTCACATCACGTTACAGTGGTTCTCCTTGCACTATATAACGACACCAAAAATAAATTACAAACCAACTCCTCTCATTTTTGTTGTAGCAGTCGAGTTAAAGAACAGCTGACCTTTGTACCATGGACTGGAAAATTGAAGTCGAACAATTGACACTGCTTCTAATTTGAGATATCCTAGGTTGGAATCCCAGAGACAACACTGGATGAAGCTTATAACTTTAATTCCTTTCAGTCGAAACACAATATGATAATACAGTACTTCTACCATGTACATCGTATGATTATTTCGTGTTCTTATCAATGTCATTTAGAATAGTTTGGCCGTTCGTTTCAGTATAATCTATGCAGTTAATAAAACATCCTTAAATAAGCCATAAATAAAATAATGAAACATTAAATTTTGTTTGAGGCAGGAGAAATTGCTTTGAAAGAATAACATAAACAATATATATATAAATGTCAGGATATTGTGCTTATAACTTATTTCTTGGAAGGAGAATGGTAATTTTGTGTGTCAGTTCTTTGAATGGTGTTTAACTGGACATTTATTCAGTAGATTATTGTAACTGGTTTTCTTTCAGAATGAACAATAATTATTTAATGATATGTTCTTTGCAACAGAGAACATTACGTTTACTTGGAAATGAAAGTTGTACCTGTGCTTAACTAATTCAGCACTACACCATGAAGGTGTGTGGGGAAGTGGATGTATAGATCCACGTTTTCTTGATCTCGGCACTAGTTGGAGGTGAGTGGTCTACTTCACGCCCCTGCCTCTTTACCCCCAGGGAAATGAGCCCCCGGTACCCATTGAATAGGAGGCTGGGTGGTCCCCAGAGCCGGTCTGGAGGACACGGAGAAGTGAAAAATGTTGCCCCTACCGGGACTCGAACTCCGACCCCTTGCTCGTCCAGCCCGTAGCCAGTCGCTATACCGACTGCACTATCTCGGCTCCTTCTTGGAGATATGAACCTAATATTTAAACATTATTTGCACGAGCTTAGTTCTGTGAAGTATTATAATGACATGTATATCCCATAGTGTTACAGGTTTACCTCTTCGTTGTGGTAACATATTGAACTCTTGTGCTCTGGTACTGCCGCTCCTTTTTTTGACCTGATTTTTTTTCTTTGAGCCGGACCCATCCACAGTCGAGTGTCGCGTACGGCCTGCATCATCTTTGGAGTTTCCCCTTGGGAGTTGTCTGGCTGAAGAGTATTCTACACAAACTTCGAAAAGTTAGCTTTCTTACCATTAGTGGGCGGAAGCATCTGGCAAATGGATTTGGAGAAACTTTCAGAATGCACACAACTAAAATAACCGTCAGTAGCGAAGAGACAGCAGAAATAAAAACCTCCTTCAGACTAATCAAAATTTCATTCTGAATTATCTTAAGAATTTAACGTATAGAGACAACATACTCGGAAGAGCTGCAAAACATTTATTAAAATGCCGCATATCAAAGTATTTATCTCTAATTCAGAATACAGTCTGATTCCAGGCTAGAATATTGACTATTCTGAGTGAGGTTTTGAGACATATACCAAGCTAATGTAATGTCTTTTCATGTTCTATCATCATTATTCTTACTATGTCTTACAGTAAGAATTATATGTTTTTAACATAATATTACGAAAGTTCAATGCATCCCAGTATACGACGGTATGAAATATTGTCTAGGATTTCTGAAACCAAACACTGCTTTAGACGTTGTATATTCAAGCCTGAGTCCTGCTTTGGTGTAAGAATACAAAAGGGTACACATATTTGCTGGACTGTTCCTCGATTAGTAAGTAATGATCCACTTCGTTACCCAAAGGTTTAAATAAGAAGAAAAAATTTACGAGTCACCATATCCCTCGAATATTACGTTAATTCTGCTTTACATATAAGTTAAGTCATTCATCCTTGTATGAAGATTTGCCCGGCCTACCGCATTGTCTTCCTCAGGGCCGTATCATAACCTCAAAATGACGTCACTGCGATGAATCAAATTCTTGTCTCCAGTCAAGGTCTGCTGCGGACAATAGCATTCGTTGCCATGGGGATGATTGCAGGAACACAAGGTGAGATTGCCCCTAAGCAATCTGAATAGGATACAGAAATGTCAACACATTGTTACGTTCCTCTAGTAGCTAATTAAATTCTATATTATTTAAGGGGGCTTTGCGAGTGTTGTCAGCAGCAAGGAGTCACCTTTCATGTTTCTGGCCTTCCGTTCATCTTCCGTAATCTGTCTTTCTGTCCATGTAATTGAACAACCGAGCTTCGTGGAGCAGAAGCCGTTGAGGATTTGACTGGTCAGAAATATAAACTCCTTTTAAGGAACCCGAAGACGATGCTGTGTTCATTATCACAGCCTGCTCTCTCTTCCGTTCAACATCTTACTCGCCGTGAACGTAATTTTACATGTTCTGTTGCTTAGATGTTCAAAAGAATTTTACTCTCTTTCTACGCAACCGGAAGTTGTACAGTGTGTTCACAAAGTCCCCGTCGGGGTTTTGAAAAATTGTGACGCGCAAACAAATTGAGTTGCCACATGCGGTTTGCGGCAGATCGTAGTGAAACTCTGGAAGTTTTTTACTGAACTCAGTAGATCTCGATGAGGGCTCCCTTCATAACACGGAGAACGTCCAGACCGTATTCTAGCTCTTGCCACGTCCCCTGTCCCCTGGAATAGCCGAGATCGCATTCCTGTTAACGGGTCTATTAACTGGTGTTCTGAACACACTGCTCTTGACATATCCCCACAAGAAAAAATCCAGTGGTGTTATGTCTGGTGAACGTGGAGGCCAAGGTATTGGACCGTCTCTGCCGATCCATCTTCCTGGAAATGTCCTGTTTAGGAAGGCGCGTACTTGCAGACCCCAATGAGGTGAAGCACCATCTTGTTGCAGAATGATGTAAGTGTTCAATTTGTGGTACTGCGTACAGTTTCAGCATGTCCAGGTATTGCTTTGTCACTGGGAGATTGCTTATTGAACTGTGTGCTGTAATTTCGTTGAGTCTGGGTGATTGATTTTGTTTCAAAAGCCATCTTGCACAACACGCGCGTTCCTGCATAGTCGCCGTTTATGCCATATGTTGGCAGCAAAAGAAATTTCCAGAGTTTCACTATGATCTGCTGCAAACCGCATGTGGCTTAGCTCAATTTCTTGCGCGCCACAATTTTTCAAAACCCCAAAGGGACTTTGTAGACACACTCTATTACCATGTTCACAAGATTCCGCCATTGGATTTTATTTCGAGCCAGCTGAATCCAGTTAATACTTTCAACCCCATTATATTTAAGGTCCGTTTCGCTATCATCCTCCCATTTATATTTAGTATTATAAGTAGGTTCTCCTTTCCAAGTTTTTTATTTAGCTAAAGTTTGTATACTTGCCTCATGTACCTCACGTGTGCTACATGTGCCACTATTGTAATAAACCTTAATTTTGTTACATGAATACTGCCAAGTGAGACAATCTAATGACATTGCTATTTGTAACTTACTATTAATTTTAGCCCATGTTTCATTCGTCGCAAATGTGACTCGAAAAATCTGAAGTAAATATGATCACATTTAAACATAAACACGCAGGGTGAAATTGGAATTCTGGAAGTTTTGAAAGAAGGATATTGTCTTTCTTTTTTTCTTTCCTTGGCACTACAGTCCCAGTGGGCCTAGGCCTACTTCACTTCGGTTTTTCTAGACCTTACACATTCGGTAGGACTCCTTGGGTGGGTGATCAGCTCGTCGCAAGGCCTCTACCTGTACACAAACACAGAAAAACGCACACACACAAACTAAACATCCATGCCCTGAGTGGGGTTCGAACCCACGATCCCGGTTTCCAAGCGAGCGGAGACAGTACATGCCTTAGACCACTCGGCTACCTTGACCGGCATATTTTCTTTCTAGCTACATATAAACCGTTTTCAAAACTTGCAATCGTTAACAAAATTCTCCTGTTTTAGCAGAAACGATTTTGAACTGGATGAAGTTGTACCTAATGTTTTCTGTGCGTTGCAACGGTCTCAGACTGACACTTTACAGTACCTCCAATGAAGCCGGCCTAAGATGAAAAAAGACGAGAACTGCTGAGGCCGTTAAACTGTTGCTGTTGTACGGAATCACGCCGTAACATCTGCAGTGCGCCTCAGACGCTCTGGCGGGCCTGGCTGGGGCCGCGTGTTTTCCAACTCGTTTCTCATTGAGCTTCCGACGAGGTCGTCTTTGGAAAACATCCCAGTGATTCACTCTCCGCTGCAATGTAAAATAAAATCTCTCGTGCTTGTTTCCATCATTATTTTCTGCATATAGTTTCATAGTTTAATCAACTACTCCTTCTCAACTGTTTAAGTTATAGAGAGTCGGGTGATAGTTTGATTGTGAATGAAGAATTGGGGAAGACGTGGAAAGATATGGTCTTCACCTATTTTAAGGTACTCCCAGTATTAGTCTGGAAAGAGAGGATTGCCAACCTTCGAGACATGAAACAACACGGGTTTTTCTGAACACGGTGCAGGAGTATTAAATTCTCAACTGCGATGTCCAGTAATATTTGTATAGGAAGCTGACTGGAAACCTTTATTCTTCTACATTTTGTCTGGCAGGCCCTCTGGCCCATTTTGTTTCTAAACTCGCTTAGTAGGGGGTGGAATCAAACTGGGTCCACTCGGCACGGCGGCCACTGATTGGCCTATTGCAGCCTGCCTCGAGTGATTATGATGATGGAGAATTTGGTGGAATGAAGATTGGGAGGGGTACCGAAGTACTCGGAGAAAACTCGCCCCCGTGCCACTTTACCCACCACAAATCCCACTTGACCAGACCCGGGATCGAACCCGGGCCGCCGAGGTGGGAAGCCGGCTACTAACTACTTGAGCTATGGCGCTGCCCTCTGACCAGTTCGCATCAGAATTAATCTGGAACTATGAGTCTTATAGACATGCAGTAAGATTCCTTGGACCGGTGATTGGTCTGTCGCAAAGCCGCTACCTACACATGAAAACACGAACACAGAAGAAACGTGGACAGACATTCATGCCTCTAGTTGGATTCGAACACACGGTCCTAATGTTTGAGGGGACGAAGACAGTTCATGATTTAGACCCCGCGGCCACTGTGATTATCTCGTTTTTCTGTAGAAGCCTACTAAGAACTAGGACGGTGCAAATTAGTGAAGGCCTAGTGGAGAGATCTGTGTTCACTCTCTACTCACGTCAGTTTTAATGAATGTGGAATCATTAGACTCGACATATTTTGAAATATTAAATGACTGAAATGTCATTTGTCGAAAGTTCATGAACTTTAAATCCGTAATAATCCTAGTACAAACCACCAAATCTCCGTTCGTAAGAACGGACCATTAATCAATTTCTTGTTGCATGTCAGCTTTCCTGAAAGATGTTTTGTGGCTATAGGATGTTGTTGTTCTATAGGTTTTGTACCATCATCAAATCTATATGACTCAATATACATTTCTTTTGTAGAAGTTTGTCTACTAAGATATTATTGTTGCAATGAAGCATGGAACTGTTGAAGTCATATAAGAAAATATAACGCGTCCTGGTGACAACTTTATGGCATATATATGATCAATCTAACGATTCTGTCTCCCATAAATTATCTTTCCAAATATTTGAGAAGGGTAATTATTGACAGATGGATCTTTGTGTGCGTTTTTCTGTGTTTGTCTACAGGTAGATGCCTTGCGACGAGCTGATCACCCGCCCAAGGAGTCCTACCGTATGTGTCAGATCTAGAAAAACCGAAGTGAACGGAGTTCATGGAGGTAGGCCTAGCCCCACTGGGGCTGCAGTGCCAAGGAAAAAAAATTATTGACAGATACTTTGCCGTTTCTACATGTAATGTCTAATTTTGCCTCCTCGACATTCTGCCTTGGCCTACTTAAATAAGTAATACTTCTGGAAAACTAATGATCCTTGTGACCTTATTCATCGTTGATTTTCGAGCTCCAGGGAAGTTGTCACGTCGTTATGTCAGCGATTGTAAATGATGAACTGACTACAGTGTGAAAGGAAGCGGAAGTCGATTGCTTTAAGCAGTTTAACAGAATGTTCTGCTGGTTACAGAAGAACCATAAAATACTTCATTCAAGAAATTGTGCTTTTGTAAAAAAAAAAATCCATTCTTAGGCCTGAAGAATATCTAGCCACTCATTGAAATCGCAATTAGAGCTTCGTAACTTGTACTCTTCATCAAGTATTGTTAGGAAGAACAGCCAGGAAAATTGTGATTGGCTGGAATGCAGCACGCTTTGGAGGGATGAGAAATGTATATAAGGATTTGGAAGGAGTACCTGAAGGGAAGAGTTCACTTGGAAACTTGTACAAAAGAGGCGTAGAAGTGAGTACAATGATCAAAGCAAGGAGGATGAGGTGGGCAGGGTATGTAGCACGATTGGGGGACAAGAAGAATGCATATAGGGTATTAGTGGGAAAGCCAGAAAGAAAGAGACCACTGGGAAGAACAAGGCATAGGTGGATGGACAATATTAAAATGGATCTTAGAGAAATAGGATAGGATGGTATGGATTGGATTGATCTGGCTCAGGATAGGGACCAGTGGAGGGTCTTGTGAACACAGTAATGAACCTTCGGGTTCATAAAATGCTGGGTAATACATGGGTAACTGCAGAATTGGCTTCTCCTCCAGAAGGGCTCAGATCCATGAGGAAGTAAGTAAGATGGTAGTATATTATTTAAATGAATCGTAAAGGAATATGATGTGAGTGGATTCATCCTGCTTAGGATAGGGATTAGTGAAGGACTGTTCTTAATACGGTAATCAGTTGTGGTTTACGGTAAAAGGCGGAGAATTTCTTGAGTAGCTGAGCAACTTCTCAACAATAAATCCGTTCTATACAATTAGTGAGGAACAGGTTTTGGCAATGCTTCCTACTGAATGCTTGGATGTAACATCACAGCAGAGATACACGAAGAAGCATAGGTTCACTTGTTTTTTAATAAAAGCGAATGCCTTTGATGTTTGTTGTCACGTGTCGACTAGAGAATTTGCAATTTCAAGTCGAAGCATTAAAATAATGGACTAGTCTGTTTACATATATAGATATAATTGCGACGAAATGCATTTACTTTTTATCTCTAAACAGATTGTTATAGCAGTATTGTCCTGAGATTTTAATTATCTGGATGGATCTATTGTACTGCTAACTGCTACAAAGCCAGTATCAGTCCTACAGGCAAAGACAACAAGACATTGAAACTCTTTATATTATACTTTTAAACGCTGTAAACACTCCTTCAGATTATTAGTTAAAATGGAGATATCAACTCCCTGGCTTTATAAATAGTCAGATGGTGAGTGAGAGAAGCAGCACTCAATTTATAGCCCTAGAATACAATAATGTGCCACTTGATCACGTCTATCCCACACTTTGGGGGGGGGGGTTATGGAGTATCGGTGGATACGTTCTAAAAATAAAATTGCGTCTCTTCCTCTTGTACCATTTTAGAACACCAACCTATGCATATTAATATCGGTAACAAGTATAATTAGAATGATCAAGTCAAGGAGGATGAGGTGGGCAGGGCAGGTAGCACGAATGGGGAAGACGAGGAATGCATATAGGATATTGGTGGGTTATCCAGAAGGAAAGAGACCACTGGGAAGACCAAGGCGTAGGTGAGTGGACAATATTAAATTGGATCTTAGAGAGATAAGATGGTATGGTATGGATTAGATTGATCTGGCTCAGGGTAGGGACCAGTGGAGAGCCCTTGTGAACACGGTAAAGAACTTTCGGGTTCTATAGAATGCTGGAAAATTCTTGAGTAGCTGCAGAATTGGCGGCTCCTCAAGAAGGGCTCAGCTCCTTGAGTTTACTCAAGTAAATAAGTAGCAATTTTTATTACCGGTAAATTGATACATCTTCAGTTTACATCCATTATTGTTATTACGTTACGTCTGTGCTACCGAGAGTGTCGTAATAATGATGTGAAAGGTGTTGGTGTCAGTTCCATCTGAGAACTAAGTTCGGTTCACAGTTCTGAAATCGATATCAAGTACATCATCATCATCATCATCATCATCATCAGTAATCTGTCAAGACGACAGGTCCACAGTCTCTTTCAAAACAATTCCTCCAATTAATGCGATCTAGAGCTTTCTCCTTCAAATGACAGTATCCTCTTCTGTCCCCAAGGTCATCCAGCATCTTCTTACGTCTTCTTCCTCGTCTTCTTGTCACTTCTATCCGCCCATCTATCTTTCCTTCGATAGCTTCTTTTAGAAGGCAGTTTCTGCGTAAAACATGACCAATCCAATTAGCCTTCCGTTTTCTTATTTCATGTAGGATATTCCTCNGTGCCTCAACCAACTACGTTACCGCGTGACCCCGATATCAAGTACATATAAATGATTATTTCCAGGAAGAATTCCGCGAATATCTTTCACATATACAGAGCGATATTACAAAAATAGAGAAGTTTTTTCTGAAAATGTTATCTGTTTGATGAATATAGATGTTCCACTGTTCTATATTTGAACTCTGAACATCTGTAACCTGTACTTCTGTATTCCCAGCACAGAAGTTCCGTCGTTGAACAGTAAATGGGTCATGCTCTTAGGGAAAATGGACAAATGGAGATGCTACTGACGTCACGGGGAGCTACAACGTCGTTGTTTTCAAGTTTTATCTGCAATTGTGAACAGAAAACCTTGTTGTCAAATATAATTAGAATTGGTATTTAAAATGATAATGTAATTAAATTATACGCATGATTAAAATTACTATGTACTAATATAATACATTCTACCTTACATGCTTCGGTCCTTTGATCATTATCAAAAGCACATAATTGTATTAATTGTAAATTACCAAAATAGAATATTATATACTGACATTTGATACAAAAGGAAAGTTTTAATTTATCATCAAATATTTTATGTTCTTTAGCCGGTCACGGTAGCCGAGCGGTCTAAGGTATGTACTGTCTTTCGTCGTTCGGAAGTCGGGATCGTGGATTCGAATCCCAATCAGGGCATGGATGTTTAGTGTTTGTGTGTGTGCGTGCCCGAGTTTTTCTGTGTTTGTGCAACGAGATGATCACCCGCCCAAGGAGTCCTACCGAGTATCTAAGATCTAGTAAACCGAAGTGAAACGGAGAAGTTTCATGGAGGTAGGCCAAGGCCAAAATTGGGGCTGAAGCGCCAAATGAGGAAAAATTATGTACTTTACTTAATCCGTCGAAAATTGTGTTGCTTTCCCTTTGAAGTACGGAAACTCTGGAAGAGGGTGAAATAATTTAGACGTTCCAAATGCCCACACTTCCCATGAAATCCAGGTTATAATATTTCCCGTACCTTAAAAAAAGAAATTGGAAACATACATGTTGTTTAAAAAGTAAAACATCATCTATCTCAAGATTTACAGCAACTAGGCTACTGACTGGGTTACCGAGGAATCGGGGTTCAATTACCGGAATGGGCGAGATATTTGTCTCTTTTTCCACCGCATCATACCGATAAACACAGCCTCCTGTCCAGTAGGTACACAGAATAAATTGGCCGGGGCGTGAAGCTAATCACTCGCCTTCAACTAATGCCGAGGATAAAAATGCTTAAAAATACCTACAATTCCCCGAGCTACGTTGGATTTTTCTGTAAGAAACTCTTTGAGATTTTGTCTATGATTATGGAACCTCAAAGCTAATGCCTGCCTGTTTAGTCAATGTAGCTTCTGCCACGTTTACCGGGAATTCAATATTATCCAAACATGCCTACGAAGAATGTCATACTCGTAGATTAGGCTGGGATGAAGCTAGGGTTTTAGAAACTGAAAGCAACCGGTTTAGGAAATACAAGGGGTCGGCCTATATGGCGCGCATAACCAATCCGATCAGCCAGCCAAGTCTAGCTATTTCTCCCATCTATATTCCCCTTGTCAGGAATGAGGTTAGCAACTCACGGGGAGTTCAGTATGATCCGTCAGATTCTTCGTGGGCTTCTATCACGGTTTTAGTCCCAAGCGTTCAGTATTTGCTCCACAGATGGCGCTAGCTAAGCACATTATGGCTTCACAGCATTCTCAAAATAATACTGCGCATTGATTTTTATGGGCGTGATTTGTTGGCTAGGTTTCCTGCATAAAATTTTCAGCTCCCTTTTTATCATAGTTTCAGTTCAGTGCTTGCTTTTCAACATTTTTATTGTATATTTTTCTCCTATCTACGTTTGATATAGCTGGCCTCAGGTATTTATATTTGTAGTTAAACGACATGTGTTGTGCAGTAGATGAGGTCAGCTCTTTTGTAAGGGACCCAACAGAGTAGGTGTCTGCTCACTCACCTGATGATAGAAACACAGTTTCCGAAACGTTGTGTTATCTAGTTTTTTAGAATACCTGACGATGTACAAAGTCCAAAAACCCAGTAACTCTGAGTGTTATACACCGTTGTCAGAACCCTTTCGAATATATTTGTTTGATTTTAAAAGTTTAAAATGGAAAAAAGATTTTTTTACAGTTCTAGAAGTTTGTAATTTTAATCTCGTCTTCCTTGTTTCTGAAAAATTGTTTGCAAACATATAATTTGGCAGTGTGTGTTAATTAATCATCACAATTGAATACGCTAAGGCCTATATCTATATCTACAAAATAAAATCTCCAGTTATTAAATTATGAACATAGAGAATTGGATATAGGGTGTTGATGAAATACGTAGAGAAATCAGAATAAATTTCTGTAAAATTATTCAAGTGATGCTTAATTTAAATCTTCAGAACTTAACAGCAAAACGTGAGCTGCTGTTTGAAGCAAAAATATTGATTCTGAAAAGTACACATAAGGTAAGGAAGAGAGTGGAGGCAATGCAGTTGAGATTCCTCGGGGCAATATCTATGTAATATCGGGGACAATAGATGCCCTGAAACAGAGAAAGGAACTTGGCGTAGCTAACATAAGGTAGGGCACTGAGAAATATGGACGGCAATGGACTGCCTTGTATGGAAAAAAGGGATACCGGACTGCCTAAGACATATGACAGAAATACAATAGAATACAATACAATACAAGCCACGGTGAAGAAGAAATTTAGGAAGAGTTAAAAGAAACTGTTTGAATCAGCAGTGAGATTCAGAAGCCTAAACCCTGATAGTACAGGAAAAGAAGTGTTAGACCTCTCTATCGCATTTCACTCAGTTTCAGTGACCTCAGAACTTTAATCCCTTATTATACACTCTACTGGATAGCCCCCGTTAATGACTTAAATCATTATGATATTGTAATGAATTTGATCAAAGCGTTGCTAGGCAACCGCTCTGTAAACACAGTCAACGTGCAACAATGAAGATATGTCTCAGTGGACGAATATTATTGCTCGTTGCCAGGCAACAGCGCACTAATGAAGACGCTGGCTAGTAATCATGAGGCTTGTTCTCTTTGTGGTCTGCCTTATGCAACAATAGAACTGGGCTCTCTGTGCCTGGTATGTGCAGAGTGCTTGTAAAAGAAGTGAATTCAGATGCAATGTCAGTTCAGAGCAGTTACGAGTGAGTAATAGCGGCAGAAGCACGCGAACAAGCGAGCAAGGAGAGAGCGAATTGGAATTAGAAGCACAGAAGAGCACAAGAAGTCAGCTTGTGAAGATTTAACGTGTGATTTGAAGACTATAGTGCTATAGTGCAGTGGTACTGGGAGTGTATGATTTAGGGTGACTTCTTTTTTAATTCGCTTAGAGGGGGGTGGAGTCCAACTGGGTCCACTCGGCACGGCATCCACTCAGTATGGCGTCCACTGATTCGCCTATTGTAGCCTGCCCCCTGTTA
>NW_019720598.1:317617-350305 GCF_002891405.2 Cryptotermes secundus
ATTGAAATATTTCTGGGTCATAACCGTCGCGTATAAAGGCTTACATCAGATAATGCACGATGAATGGTCAGCTTGTTTGCGGTGTTATATCAAGCTGTACTCATGTATCAGCCGCGGAAAGGAACTGAATATTTGTTATATCCAGGCTTTAAATTCGTTCAGACTACACACAGAAACAGACTTTAGCTATCTCCATTAGGTGTACCACTGTGTTCGCACGAGTTCATAAGATCTTCATAAATCGAGGCATATAATTAAGTTATAGGGTCCAATGAGCCGTCTCGGTCTAGTTCAGCCAAGCGCATAATCTGACTCGGAAAAAGTTGGTCTGAGCTTCTCTCTCTCTCTCTCTCTCTCTTCTTTTTGCGGCCATGTTGTCGTGTTGTTTCATTTTGGAAGTCAAGTGTTCTAGAACAATTACGAAATAAGTTGACCTAGTTGTTCAACACTTTCGAGTAAGTGTTCATGAACTTCGTTCACTTGTGACATTAAACCGAAGCTCATTACATATTTGAAAAGTTCCTGATGGACCAGATTAACGAACAATGTTACATAGAGTATTTATACTGTGACATGTCAACGCATTGACAGGCAACGGCTCATAAACACACCGCAATACGCGCACGCAACGATAGGACGAATGTTTATAGCTCATTGCTAGGCAACAGTCAGCGCACCAATGGACTGGCGAGATAGCCATCACGTGACTTGTTTTCTGCGTGGGCTGCGCTAAGCAACAATAAAACTGTGTTTTCTGTGTCTTCCGTGCGGGGCCAATATATATCGAAAACCTGTTTTAGCTTAGATTAGTGAAGAGTCCAGGAGGATTCAGCAGTTGAGAGTGCAAGGATGCGACTGGAGCGCATCCCTAATGAATTTTGAAGATTAATTGAGTACAGATTTGGACAGAGGAATACAGAGTGATAGAAGACGTAACAACAAGAAGATTTTGTAGTTATTTGAAGCGTTACTTTCTGTGTTGAGAGATGTTGCCAGGAGACGACTAGTGAAGACGGAAAACCCTAGTGCGTGTCCAAAAGTGAGCTAAAAAATGAGTAATTCAGCAATAGCACTGTATTTAAATGTGATTAAGAGAACTTGTAAATAAAGTGCTAATAAATCCAAACATCCGAACTATAACCCGTTATTTTTGTCACGTGTACCACCCTACACGTGAAAGTACTTTCCGTCTCAGAGAAAATAGTAATTGAAATTTACAAACGTATTTCGCTTAGCGTAAGAAATTATTTAGAAGTATTGAGAGGTTGAGCGGCAACGTATAATTTTGTTCTTATACTTGACTTTTTATTGAAGTGGAAATTAAAAGCTGCGGGATCATTAAAGCACAGATTTTATTTATCTGGACAAGGGTATAATATTCATTCGATGCATGTAATTTTATTTTTAAAAAGACGCTGCTAGGAACAAGGTTTCAAAGATCTAAAATTTCATTCGTTTAGCTTCTGGAGTAATCGGCATTTGTTACAATTGACTTACGAGGAGCCAAATCGTACCACTCCGTTAAGAAGACAGAAATGCGTTTCCTCGGTTCAGCACAGGAAACGAATAATAGAGCGGAAATGCAATGAAGATGACGGAGAAGAAAGGGGAATAAGATATCGGGACAGTGATTCAGGTTTTTCAAAAGATAGAATACTGTAAATGATATAGGATTTGAGGTTCTCACAGCGGTGATTATGAGGAGCTCCTTCTCGGATAAGACGCCGTGCAGTCCAATGAAAATCAACCGACATTTCTTTGCCATGTCGCCTCCATCTACAGAGTCGAAGACGAGAAAAAACAGTATGAAGCAGTTCGCAAAATCTACTCTATTTGCTAATTTCTTCATGCTGGTGTCTTGCTTTCCTTATGCTTCATTCACAAAGATGATAGACGGCGTGTTCCTTCGAAACGTCGATTTTCTTTCAACGGACTAAACGTCGTTATATCCCGGAAAAATTCTTCATTTGTAAATGATGCCTGAAAATTGAATCCTGAAATGCTGTGTCATTGTACACCGACGGAAAAACGGGATTGTTAGTACTTAACTGAACAGATCAAGTGTTGAATCCGTCACGGGGAAAATTAACTGACATCCCAGAGTTAGGCACTATTGTCTTTTCGTGATACAGACAGGCATTCATACGTCTGTTCCGAATCTCTATATTACTCTTTACTCTTTCATCAAATGTATAAGCAATTTTCTTGAGCGCCGGTCACGGTAGCCAAGCTATCTGAGTCATGTACTGTCTTCGCTCGCTCGGAAGCCGCGATCATGGGTTCGAATCCCACACAAGGCATGTATGTTTGGTGTGTGTTTATGTTTATTCTGTGTTTGCGTTGTCCTGTGGTTAGGTAGAGGTCTTGTGTGCAAGAAGTCCCATTGTCTGTAAAATGATCATGAAACTGAAGACTCAGAGGCCAGGGCCCAAGGGGGCTGTAGAGCCAGCGAAGAAGATTTCTTGAGACAAATGACACAGAACATTTCCTTGTCTCTGCTTTATTTTCTCCTGACGGTGCACGAAACTTATCAGAGTACCAAGAATTTTGCGGCTTTCTAATTGTTACCGTAACAGATTAGAAATCCAGGTGTAATTGAAAACATTTACACAAAACGCAGATCGAAGTTCAAGCTCGTAGCTATTTTTCGAAAGCATAACTGAATATCGTGTGGCACACAGATTTTCGCAAAAGCAATGAAGCTATCCTAGGGTTTCCCAGCTGATAAGTATGTACATGTGTTAGGAAAATAAAACAACAGCACATAACAAAAACAATGCCCTATTATTAGTTATTATGTAAACAAAATATTCTGAGAAAAATTAATAACTTTCCATTGATACGAACGGACCACATAGGAAACGACGCGTCCAACAATTCTTCTGTTGTTGCATATATATTTGTTGCATCGTTAACGTTTTTACCGAGCCACTGCATAGCAACGATAGAAGGATACACATACAGACACGTAGACTAATGGGAGGGATTTATGAAGTGCGCCGTTGAGATGGGCTTGGGTGCCATGATACGCGTACCAAGTTTCATAAAGATTGGTTTAGGAATTCGAAAGTGAAAGGGGGATACACGGACATATAGCGTGGTGATCTCATAAGCCTGTTTTTATTTTTAGTCTACTTTCGTAAAGTAGGCTTATACGTTCTCCTTGCTGTCTATGTCTGTGACCTTCTGAATCCCCCTTATTAACTTCTGAATGCATTAGCCAATCTTAATAAAATTTGGTATATATCACGGTATCTGAGCCGATGTTAACAGAGTATATCAGAATCCCTACCATCTGTCTGTGTGGCTGTATGTGTACAAGTATCCCTCTTTTCATAGCAAAGAAAAGATTCGGTAAAATGTATTCCTCTTCTCGCTGCTAGGCAACGGCTCTGTAAACGCTTTCCCTTGGCAACAAAACATGCAACAACACACGAATTGTTGGACTCGTGCGTCTGTGGGTTTCCTTATCTCCCTATAGTTGCTAGGTAAGAAGTCGGTAAACAAATTGCTGCGGCGATGAAGAATTGTTTTAGGCGTTGTTTCCCGTGCGGTCCGTGTCATATCAAAATAAATTAGGCGATTAGATTTTCCCCTGAACTTCTTGTTTCAAAATAAAGAAAGTAGGCTACAAACATTAAAGTCGTTGCAATGGCACCATTAAATAAACTCCGTGATTTTAGTCCGCAAATGAACTATACCGACCGAGCGACCGCCGCTTGTCGTCGAAGTTAGTGCCAACTTTTGCGGATAGAGGGTGTAGCGTGGTAAGCGTAACGAATCCCCACGGCCGTTAATTTCGGTTTCCTAGACCGGAGCCGCTATTTCCTTGAACTAGCTCCTTAATTATCATTATGAGGCTCAGTGGACCCCGTTCCAGACCCACTACTTCTAAGAAAAATTCTGGTAGCTCCTGGAATTGAACCCGGACCTCTGGATCCGTAGCCAGGTACTTTGACCACTAGATTACAGAGGCGGCACACTTACTTGTGCTTTTTTGAAATAAAGACTCAGTAATATTCTTTAGACATGTTCAGTCAGAATGATTTAGAACCCCAAAACGCGACGCACATGAACTGAACTTGAAGACTGCACAAACATTACAGAGAATCGCAGAGGATATGCTAGTAATAACACGCAATATGAACTCTTGTTTATGTTCTCATTCTCAAGTTCATCTTGAAACTTTTGTAAATGCAGTTACATTAGCAGTGTTGAACGTAATCAAAACTCTGTTGAAAGTCCAAGCCATAGACTTCTGAATTCCTGTAAGTGGCGTCCCTGCTAATTAAACTGTCAGTAAAGGATTTCAGAACTTCTGACTAACAAGGTTGAAAATAACCAAGGAACTCCAATCCTCAGTCTAAGTAAGAAGAACATCAAAGTGGCTAACTCGGTGTTTGGCTCTTTCCAGTTCTCCTCTTCTATACACGAGTAAAATTTCTGTCGGTTCAATAACATGTAACCGAGAGCTCTCATTTTACTATCTGTCTGTCTGTCTGTCTATCTATCTATCTATCTATCTGTCTGTCTGTCTGTCTGTCTGTCTGTCTGTCTATCTACCTTGGCTGCTTTTTCAATTTTTTAATCGTATATACAGTCGTTAGGACTCCTTGGACGAGTGATCAGCCCGTCGCAAGGCCGCTATCTACACCCAGAACAACATAAATACAGAATAAGCTCATATAGACATCCATACCTTGAATGGGATTCGAACCCACCATCCCAGCGTTCGAGCAAGCCAGGAGTGTTCATGCCATATACCGCGCGGCCATCGTGATCGGCCTTTCTCTTTACTTCCCATAGATATAAAGCAAAACGAAGGAAGAGCGTTACTATTTTTCGGACAATGTCATTAATAGGGGAAAAAATTCTTCCACTTTGAATTATTTATAGGCCATTTTACGTTAACATTCTCCATTGTTAACTCCATTAGAGGAATTTCTTCTTTCAATTTTACTTCTAGTCCTATGTTTTATTACTAGTTTATTCATAGATTTTGAGTGTAATGTCACGGCATAAAGCTGATGATCAGGAAACGTTGAATGAATTAAGTTATAAATATGTCGAATAAAGAAAGGAATAAAACGAGGAGAATGTTCGTCCTTTGTATTCTCCTGTGGTATTGTGGGCGAACCACGAAAAGAGGAAGCACAAATTAATTTCCGCATAGTTTATAGTCGGTATCAGCTTTTAGATGTAAATGTAATTTGTATAGGAACTGCAAATAATCAATTCTTTGCTTTCATTATTCATGTACCTTTCCGAAAGTACTCAAATAGGGGCCTCAAGACAGGCGTACGTTTGGTAATATAGTTACAGGTAATTCTTCGCGGATTTAAAATTTTAAACACATCATTATTATCGCAGAGTCCTGGAGTGGGTATGCCCCCCTTCCAGAATGTATTCCCTCCGTGTTGTCAGTCTCAGCTCCTTCTAAAACTCCGTGGTTTTGGTCCGCAAGCGAACTATACCGGCCGAGCGTCCGCCGCTTGTCAGCGAAGTTAGTGTCAACTTTAGCGGATAGAGGGTTTCGCTTGGTCAGCGCAACGATACATTAGAGGACCAAAGGGCAACTTTGACGAACATTCTGTCTAAGAGTAGCAAAAAAGAATACTCAAAGTCAGGCTAGAGAAAAAAGATTTTCTGCAAGGGGTCGGTTACTTCATAAACAACATTCCTATATTTATATAAAATAGTTATATAAGAAAATTTAAAGAAGGAATTGTACTGAATATTAACAGTATACTCTCAGATTTAAGTTAAGATCTATATTAAGAATCGCAGGGTGACCGCTCTTATAGAATAAGATGTTTATAAGAATGTGCTACAGAAAGCCGGATGTGCATTGCCTAGGCCTTCTTTGTATTTACAATAATTTTATCTATAATAAAAATAAACCCCACGGCCGTTAATTTCAGTTTTCTAGACCAGAGTCACTACTTTTCCACTCAAATAGCCCTCGATTATCCTCACGAGGCTGAGCGGGCCCCGTTCCAGACCGACTACTACTCAGAAAATCTGGTAGCTTCGAGAATCGAAGCCGGGACCTCTGGATCTGTAGCCAGGAACTCTGACCACTAGACCACAGATGCTTCTCATTTCCTTTAATGTTTTATTACCAACTCAGCTTGATGATCAGTCGGTATAGCAGCCATGGTCACTTGCCATTAATAAAGAGAAAGAAGTTGATTCAGCGCACACAAATATATACTTGGGTCTGAAGTTCGCTATATAAGTCTGTGTTACTGTAGATACCTCTACATCGCAGAGTGACAGGCACCTGATATGTTAGGGTTAGGCCTAAGTGTTTCTGTATGCATATGTGTGTGTGTTTGTGTGTGAGGGTTATCTATTCTCTGACATATGGACGAGTTCCCTACCGCAGTCCTACGTGTGTGTGGAACATGTGTCACAAATAGCGTCCGTTCAAGTTCCCAAAAATTCAATAAAAGCTTCAGGACATTCTCTGATACAATAAAATATATCTTTTGGTGTCGACTGCTGCGGTAATGTACTGATGCGATTCCGTGCTGAAAAAGTATATAAATCTACACCTACAGAACATCTAAATTTCTAGTGTCACAGAGCACTCTCTCTCTAATACTCACCGCTGAAATTACTGTTATTTCTGGCTCCCTGAATGCCATGGCGGCTTAATGCATAAAGCTATTGACGACCATCGCTGTTTCGTCGCAAAGGAACCATGTACATATATTCTACTGCATAAAGCGATCAATGTATATAACTGTTCCATCTCTAGGCAACCATATGTTCTTTAATGCATGAAACGATTTATTTGGTGTATGTAAATCTTATGGCTAAGCTGCATCATGATGGTTAATAAAATAAAAAATAGCTGATATGACAGTCTTTTGTTTTCAGAACCTGAATTTAATAATAATGACAATTATTCTCATTTATTAATTATTACTTTTATTGTACAAAAATTATAAATAATTCAACACATGTAACTCTTAAATATACTGAATTGGTTGAATGTGATAAAATTGATTAACCAAATGATAATTTCATTGATTTTAATAGATTTTATTGAAATTTAATTTTCTTCGTTTCTTTGCCGACGGCTCTAGTTTCTCGACTGAATTATTCATTATCAGTTTCTTGCAATTCACTAATGTTTAATGCATCACTTCAGACGGTAGAGTGCCATATTGTTGCATACATTTTACATGAAGTTAAATATGCGTGTAAAATATTAACCTAATTCATACGCCTCCTTACAGATATTAAGTAGAATATCAAATTTTATTTTCTTATAAAATTTCTTTTAAGATGATTCTGAAAAATGGACACTTTCACTAAATTTGCATAATGTGTCGTCATTGATAATTATGCTATTCGGTGTATTTAGGGAGTTTTGAAACGCACAGACCGTCAGTTAAAATACATTAAATTCATTTTCCTCTTTACTCTGTACTACATACTTATTTTGGAACAATAGTGGAAAGGACCTAATACTTGTAAGAGCTTAAGTTTGAAACATTATCTAATTAGCCATTACATAGGCCTATATTTAAAGTATAGCTTCATTACTGATTTTGTGACCTATTGATATACCATTAGCTTCATCCGAATCTATTTATAGATTTCTTGTTATCCTGTAGCAAAATGCACGAGTTACTGCTCATAGTATTCAATTCTCCCTCAACAAATGAATGCAGTCATAATAAATAATTGTCCACTAATTTAATATACCAAATTCTCGTGTGCTAAAAATTACACCACGTTATATGGAGTTTTAATTTTACCCTTTCATTTAAATTTTAAATTTAAATCCCTTTTCTGTTCATAAATTCTAAACAGTGGATTCTGTAGTGACAACTATGCATACAGAATTTTACTTTGTTTAGTGTAATTAAGATACTTATATATTCAGATAAGGCACCGCCGCATTTTTTTCCTAAACTTTATACTTTACATCTTTGGTACAGACCTCTTTCTTTCATGCTGTGTTTTTTGAGAACATGTAGATGATTTAAAGCTTGTAACAAGCAGCTTTCCTGCAAGAAATTTTCAGTTATGTTTCTCCTAACCTCTTCTTCTAACACCTAGCAGTCCTTTTCTAATTGTACAATATTTTAAGTTTTTACATAAATTCGGATTTATATCAGAGAACAATGATGCAGCTGAACTGTTCACATGTTCACTTCTGACAGCGGAGTTCTGCAACATATACTCGTATATATCATTCAAATAAGAGTAAAAGCATCTCGACATTGCTGGATCAGTTTGTTCGCAGATGTGATGTATGCTTATCTTGGTGGTGGCTTCTACTGTTTCTGGCTACCGTCCAACATTTAGAGAAATTGCTCGAATTTAAAATAAAAAAGGTCAACTGAGCTCCGGACGGATATCTTGATGCGGAGCCTGCGCGTTGCGAAAGCGTGGGCCCGAAACATGTCCCTGTCTTTTCCCCACACGCCTACACGCAGCTGATTGCCAAAACTGAAACGAGCTTGGCTCACATTAGTTAAAATATGAGTAATTCGTCATACATCCTAAGGAATCTGGTATTATTCACGCTTGGCAAAATGAGAGGCTATATTTTAACGTAAAACAACCGAGACCTTGAACCTCATTTGCAATAACATAAATTGAAGATTAATATCTCCTGGAATATAACGTAGCGTAGTCATTTTAAAGTCACCCGACGTTTCGGAGGAACATATCACCTTCATCTTGAGAGAGTCGAATAAGCCGAGCAAGATACAAGCAAGAAAGCATATGGAAAGCAGAGTGATATATTCCTCCGAAACGTCGGCTTTCTTTCAACGGACTACACGACGTTATATCCCACTTCGTAACCACCGCTGTGAGAATCTCAAATCCTACACTAACAATAAAACAAAACAAACTCCGGGATTTTAGTCCGCAAGTGAACTATACCGACCGAGCGACCGCCGCTAGTCGGCGATGTTAGTGCCAACGTTAGCCGATGGAGGGTGTCGCCTGTTCACATCAACGAATCCCCACTGCCGTTAATTTCGATTTCCAAGACCGGAGCCGCTATTTCCTTGAAATAGCTCCTCAATTATCCTCACGAGGTTGAGTGGACCCCGTTCCACACCCACTACTTCTAAGAAAATCTTATAGCGCCAGGAATTGAACCAGGAACCTCTGGATCTGTACCCAGGGACTCTGACCACTAGACCACAGAGGTGGTCTTCAACTCCTACACAGTATTATAAATTGTTTGTCTGACGGTCATACTCGTTTGGGGTTCCCATGCCCCGAAATTCCGTACGTTCCAAGCCCAGATTTTATAATTTTAAGTTGTGACACCATCTAGCCTTCTAGATGCATACCAGTATTTGGGATTAGACGCTGAAGTTGGTGGCAGCACGTTTCTCTGAAATACCTGTATCTGCCTACAGGTCTACACGGTGTCACAACCCAGAACACTGCAAACTGAACTATCAACGCCGTGACAGCCTCAAAACTTGCATGTTGTATGTCGCCACGTGACGTCTCAGAACATTTTAACGAGAAAATTGTGCCTTAATAAGATATTTAACGACGCTGTTTCTACTACGGAATCCATATGGCATCGAATGGGACAAAATCGATCATGAGAGGCGTTCAGGTAATTTTTGAAAAAGGTGGTACTGTCCTACCTGAAAGTATTCATTTGATAAGATTGCTAAAATGCCGAAACAACTCCAGACCAGGATGGCTGGTACATCCAACTGACTGAATTCGAAACAAAATACACGAATACTGATATTTAAGGGTAAGGAATACAGGCACCTTCTCTGTGTTGAGAAAAAAAAACTGATTCACCTCTCTGTGCCTTTTCCTCATCATTGGTCATTACTTTAACACATCAACCGTTCACAGTTTTCTTCCGTGATTCATAAGGTCATTCCTGTGCAATGGGTAAAGCAATATTATGGTGTCGGGGTGAATAATTACATGCATTCAGAGCAATAATTGATTACCATTTGCATCTGTGCATGTGAAATTTGATAAATTGATATATCATTATCATACAATTTGTGTGAAACATTTCTATACCGCAACAGTTTAACGAACTGTGCAGCTCTGTCGAAATACTAATGTGAGTTTCTGTTATTGCGAAACAATAAAGGTGAAAGGTAAAGCTATCCCTGTAACAGGCCGTGAAGACCCATAGGGTTGTGAGACGTGAATGCTCCCACATTATCTCTAGAAAATCGGTTCACAGATGGCGGTAAATTTGTCAGCATTACAAGCCGGCTGTCCTTTACCCCCCAGGAAGAATCCTGGTACTCATTTCTGTTAGAGTCTGGGTGGACACCAGGGTAATAGTGCGGCTGGAAGGATTAAGTAAATTGAAAAAAAAAATCTACCTCATCGGGATTCGAACCCGAGACCTTCCAGCCTGTGACATAATATGTATCAACCAACTACGATATCACACGCCAATCAATGCCGAAGAAAATTACATGCAAATATAGTAAATTTTATCTGTTTCATTCTGGTCCATCACACTAATAATATTATGAAAAAGTTAAACAGTTCCGTCCAGTGTGATTGGTTAAGATTTTTTTCTTACTTCAGTTATTCAAGACCTTGCATGTTTCGGTCTTCAGAGAGACACCTTTACATCAATAGAGTTAGAAGCCACTATTACAGTACATGGTCCAAAAGTTAAAATGTATACATACAATATAAATAATATACAATTGGGTATAAAATCTAAAGTCTTTACAACTACAGCGGCTGTTCCAATACTTTAAAATATTTATAGTTAGTTTGATAAGATTCTATTAGAATTCGTAAACCAAGCGGGTTCGTGTTGTCCCTCTTATTTTTTCTCTTGACGGAACTATTTAACTTTTCCATAAATATAGTAAATTTTGTGTTATTGTTACCTATTAGGGCTTGCGTGGCTAATAATAATGGATTATAGATTTGATGATTCAATTTGTTGGAACTTCTTACAATTACAGTCAATCATAACAGCTCACACATCGAACTCCTTCTGAACGACGTCGCCTTGCGGATCTTTCACTACTCTCTGAACCTCGGACTTGTTTCCGCTCTACTTTAATCTCTCTGCTACTCTGACTTATCTCGCTTCTTGAATGCAAGAATCCACTGCCTTTTGTAACTTCCTCGCTGCCCGCATAGAAGACACCACGTCGAACAGTAAACTGTCATCTCTTATTCTGTTGGTTGTCACGGAAATCTTGTGTACTGACTTCAAGTACTAAGTAGTCGAGGTTCTATTGTTGCCTGCGTTACCATGGGAATGTGCTCCACAAGCTTTGCCTAGCAGATGGTCATATTGCGTAAAAATATCCAGTATATAATCTTGGCTCGACTGTCGCTGTCTGTGTGCTATGTGTGGTCCATTTAAGTGAAATGAAACTTCTCTTTAAATTTCTCATTTTATAATCCTTCTTTTCACCTGCTTCAATTTAATTACGGGAGTATTTTCCGATGCTTCCAGTTTCTAGGCGGTAGAGCATTAGTCAAGACAGCGCAGTCGGTATATCGACTGGCTTTGGTCTGGACGACCGAAGGTTCGGAGTTCGAGTCCTGGTGGGGGCGAGAATTGTCTCTCCTCCAAGTCGTCCAGACAGGCTCTGGGGTCCACCCAACCTCATATCCGATGGGTACAGGAGGCTCTTTCCCCTGGGTAAAGCGACAGGGGCGTGAAGCTGACTACTCACCTCCAACCGGTGCCGAGGTCAAGAAAATGTTGATCTATACATCCACTCCCCCATACGCATTCATGGCCTAGTGCTTAAGCACAGGCACAAATTTACCTTACTTTTGTAGCATCAGATGATACGTTGCCTGGTGTCTTACGGCCCTCCTTGCTTACTCTTCGCTCCTTCTTCTTCTTCTTCTTCTTACGCTGGGTCGCCTCTAGTAGGTTCTTCTTTCTTGTTGCTAATATCTCAGGGTTAATTTAAAAGAAGGGGGTTTTGTTGATTTGGTAGAGCTGAGTACTTCTTATCTCAGAGCCATGAACGGGCCACAACTCAGAAAGGAATAAATTAACACCACAAATCACAAGCACATCTCAAGTTTGGACTAATTATATTGAACACTTGTTTAATCACTTTTGATACAGTTTCAGTGTTAGTAACCTTTATGTCTAACTGCTTCGGAGCCCGATGTATAACTTTTTGCGGCTGATTCTAACGACTCCAGGTTTCAGAATTTACATCTGTTTCTATCCGAATTTACGTCTGATCCCTTCTACTCCCGGTTTCAGAATTTACGTCTGTTTCTTTCACCTCCCGTTTGCAGAATTTACGTCTGTTTCTCACGAGTCCCACTTTCCGACTGATGCTAAAACATGACGCTTCCTCAAACCTTCAATTCCTGCTTTCTCCAGCGTCACTGCCCTGTCACACCCTTAAATTTTAGTGATTGGCTAATTTTGAAAAATAGGAGTATCTTAATTAGATATTCCTCCACTCCGCTTAAAGCTTACAAGCGTTTAAGGATCTTTGACTCCAACGTATTTCTGTCAGAAAGTGACAAATGCTTACGCGTCGCTTGGGCCCTAAAAACTTCACTCTTTTTAAGTTATGGCATGTACAAACTGCCCAGTATTGAATTTACAAAAGATTTCTTTACCCTATTCTTTAACGCAGCTTTCCACTAATAAACCTTTGAAGGGTGTCTTCCTGTCTCTTGTTGTAAGCTTGAGAAATCGCTTTCTCTTACATACAAGAATTGACCATGTTTCACTACCCTTGTTCACTGCATTTCATTTTGAACAATTAAGCTTTCAAATTTATAAAGTTGATTACATAAATAAGTTGCATAGCAGTGGAACGGTTACAGGTGAATGACGAATTGGAACGGGTGGCTGGAAAACATCCTGGCCTAATTGATGTATTATCCTAATATTGCTTGGAGGGACTAAGAAAAACAACGAAAAACCTCCGTCAAGATTGTCGATGTTCCAGCCCAGATTCGAACCGAAAACTTCTCATGTAAAGCCCTGCTGCTGCTACTGTTATTGCTAAATAATCCTTCCTGGTAACTTTACCATGAAGATAAGCTTTGTCTAGCGAGATATACGTATTTATATAGTTGTTAGCATGTGTTGAATCTTGTGACAGTAGCCTCATGTCATGAGTTAGATGGATCTGAACGAAGGGGATTTCCGTGACGTGAGCTGTAAGGACACAACTGGCGACAACAACTTTGTTTCCATTGTGGAGCAGTTTGCGTCACGGCTATGTGACATAAGTTTAAATATTACTAGTTTATTTCATTTGCATCGCTTGGGCACTCACGCCGCTGTGCGTATTAATACAGGAAACAACCAAAGTCACTTGGTTTCAGAGTGTAACAGGGAGATCCGAGCGTGAGTCGTAAAGCGTAGCTTCCTCTTACACATACTTGTAGTTCTACCAACTTTATGCACGGGTATTTCAGTAAACTCTAATGTAAGTTTATGATCCAGGACAGAAATTCAGTTTAGTTCATGGTCAGTGTACTAGGCTTGTACGTGAATGATCGTAGAATCACATTCTCTTCACAATTATTTTATTGCTTTCAATTTTAAATATGTAACAGATTATTATCGTTAAAACAATGAGAGAATATATTACTTAATTTGCTTTAAATATGTCGGAGATTCGAACCTTTGCAGTTGCCGTATTTGTGATTGCTGCCTCATGAACAATATTGTGACGAATATGACCATTGCTAGGCAACGGATCGGTGAGCACCATCTGAAAGCAGGAATAGTGGAGCCAGAGCGATAGTCCGTTGTTACCCAAGAGCCCTCAAAACCCACGTTTCCACTGGAATGAATAGACACGGAATAATCCATTGACAGTCGCCGTTCATGGTAGTCTCAGTAGAGAAAGTGAGTAGTGATTCTTCATTCGTCACAATGGAAGAGAAGACACTCGTAGTCAAGTAGGGAACGGAGCGAGTGTTAGAGAATCATTGATTGTGATCTGTTATAACTAATTTTAATTATAAAGAAGTGCCAGTAAATCCAATCTTCCAATCCAGAACCTGTTATATTCGTCACGCAAACCATTGATACATGACAATATTAAAGAGAAAAACAATTTGTTTGATTTTTATAATCTAGCTAAACAAAATTCTATATTTTTTATCTATCTTCGTTATTTGGTCTTACTTGCTAACACTGCTTACTGCTACAGCAGGGCTGATGAGAACTGTAAATTGCATTAGTATATGGTTACCAGGGAAGGTGGAGAGAAAATATGTTGGCAGGCTACTTTTGGATTCATGGAAGAGTTAAAGAAAAGCAAAGGAAATTTTCTTAAAGAATTTATACATCATTTACATTCAGTATTATAAAATGTTTAATTTGGGTTATAGGTGACAGATTAATTTTAGAGTCACATCGGTTTTGTCTTATTCATATATTTTCATTTGTTCGAGAGAAGGTATATTTACGTTGCCGAACACTGTTTCTTTCCTGCCCTTGAATATAACGTTGCGACGTTACAACCTGTTTCTCATGTTCCACATCTACGATGACGCTCTATTCTGAGGAAATTTCTGCTTTACACGCAAATTTCACGTAGCAGCTTATTTTAATGATGCCTGACTCTCCAGATATTCAAACCCTTTCGCCTATGTTAATACGCCCTTAATAACACGCCATGAAAACATATGAAACATTTGAAGGAAAGCTCAATTATTTTAGTCTTCACACTAGACGGCTCGAGTTTAATTTCAGCTTCACGTTCAGTCCGCGTTATTCCCCACATCCATTGGATTGCAGTTTCGACGGACTTCTAAATTTACTCGGATCTAGCGACGAAAACAGGTAGCCACTTTCCCTGCAGTGAATCGAACCCCGATCGTCAAGCCCATATGCAGCTAACAGAATAACGAAATAACTCGAAGGGATGCCACTTATGATACTTTACTTGTCAGTTACTGTGCGTGAAGAGGTCACTGAGCCAAATTACGGACGTTTCCCGCCCAACAGCAGTCTCTAATACCTCTGGTAGATGGGGGAAGCATTATAGATACCTCTCAGCTAGTACAGCCGGTCTCGCTGGCTGGGCGGGACTGATGGTAAGCACCAGTACCGGTAGGATATAGAGACTGGTAGAAATCATAGAGGGAAGCACAATGGACCGATACAGGTCTAAGTGCATGGGGAAACCCACCCTCTCCAATAACTAACTAACTAACTACTGTATATGAATGTCAGAATTAAAATGTATATATACGTTTATATTTATATTCTATGGATAACAGTTAGTTACGCCTGTATATCATAAACATTTACGTCAACAGAACTATTGTGGTAGTCAACTGAGAGCTCCAGGTTTTCTGTGTTTCTCCCCAACCCCTCAAAGGTTTGTTAGGGTCTGACAAGCCTCGTTGTATTTAATTGTTTTGAGCAGTGACTGAGATAGCTACAGTGTATAAATCGTTGTATTGAAGCCTTAAAGACGAACTGTTGTGAGGTAAGCATAAAGCATTTTGCGTCTGCCAGACTCCACCACAACACGAGTTATTTAAACTAGCTACTATGTCAGTGATGTGGCTTAAACTCGGATACGGCTTTCGTGAAGACGAATTACGACCGGATTGTATTGAAGGAATACTTGCAACCATCCAGATCAGAAACTTTTATCGTCCTATTTTACATGTGAACATTAGGGCCGCGCCATAGCTCAAGCGGTTAGTCGCTGGCTTCCCACAGCGGCGGCATGGGTTCGATCACGGGCCTGGTCAAGTGGGATTTGTGATGGACAAAGTGGCGCTGTGGCAGGGTTTCTGCGAATACTTCGGTTTCCCCTGCCAATCTTCATTCCACCAATTGCTCCACAATCACCCTCACCTATCATCTCGAGCTGGTACAATAGGCCAGAAGTGGCCGCAGTACAAGAGACTTAGTCCCACCCCACTAGCAATAAAAAAAATACATGTGAACATGAAGGCAGTAGAATGAACTAAACTGTGAATTTATTCATTGTACGGTATGTGTTTTCCATACACAGAGAACATGGATTAAAGTCGAGAACAGGCTGATGAGAAGAATATTTGTAATAAAGTTCCGGTATTCGAAATCAGGAGAGGTAAGATGGGCTAAGAATGTAGCCTGGAAGGAAGATATGCATGGATGTTCGTTTTTAATGATGTCATCAATATCGAGGTGAGAAGTGGATAGGAAATATGACTAGAACAGATAACTTGAGGAAGCTGGGCGTTGGCGGAGAAATTATGTTGAGAAGGAACTGAAAGAGATGCGACTGTATGGTCTGTGCATGTGTACAGGGCTCATACGGCTTAGGGTAGCGTCTAATGGCCGACTTCAGTGGACATGGTTTGAATTTCATGAAGCTCAACGACTGTTTTCTTTTTTCTTGGAGTTACTGTATTGGATATGCTACTACATTCTGGTGCCTCTAATTGTTCATAGCCGATATGACGTGTTGCCTGTACTGCCCAGCTTAACGTTAAATGTCTGGACAGCCGAAAGGCAGGTTCTGCTCGGAAACTAGAATCCATCTGTCCCGAAATCTGAAACAAGAATATATTTCTAGTTGAGTGAAATGATGGGCATGATTCATCAATTAACATTCTCGAATAATTAGCCACTAGTTGCATCTAAATATATGAATATTGTATTTCAGCATCCTGTTGCGTTGTGGGATAATTTTTAGATAGTAAGTATTCCATCTATAATGCAACAAGATTAACGTTTTATAAAAGATACTAAAATATATTTGTATATTAAAAGTGTTGGTTAAATATTTAAAATATCATTAAATACACGTATATACATTCATCTTTTTTGCTATATGTTTCGGCCACACATGGTCCATCGTCAGGAAACACTTTCTTTCCTAGGAAAGAAACTAACAACAAAAACAACGATGTGCCTATAGGCACAGAAGACAAAATGTACAGTGCAGTGGTCTCCCCGATAATAATTTTTGCTTGATGATGACCCCTATGTTGTCCAAACATGTAGCAACAAAAGATGAATGTATATATTTAATGGCATTTGAAATATTTAACAAAAACTTTTAGTGTATTAAATATATTTTAATGTCTTTTATAAAAGGTTGCTTTATAGACGGAATACTTACGATATAAAAATAAATATACGAAATTTGTCGTGGCATTACAATGACAGCTACTACATTGTCATATGTTATGAAAGTGATTTGCTGTGTTGACGGATATGGGGAAAGTTATATGGCAGTTGAATACTTCTAGTCGAAAGACAAGGAAGGACAGAATGACTGATATAGGCGACAAGTCATTCATGCCAATAGTCGATTACTTCGAATCTACTGCTTCAGGCAATAGCAATATTCAAATTATGTACTGTAGAAACTGAAGGAAATCACAAAAATAAACTCGTGACACAAAGAGTTAAACTCAAAATTATACTTTTACTTTCTCGGGAGTTAATAAATAAAACAATGATATTTTCGAAAGTGCCTTTCTTTTTAAATAATTTTCTCATAAATTAAAGAAGATTTTTGATAGCTCAAGTTCTTTCTACGTGCTACACGATAGCACCTATATACACATTTAAGATTTTAAAAATCAAATTCTTAATCATTTCGCGGAAAGAATTATTTTTAGAATCCGAATTTATGAAAGTAATTTGCCATTTCCTGCTACCCTCAGTCATTTAAATTTGGCTCATATATTTCGACTCGATTCAAAAGCGAATTTCTAAGTTCCCACAGTAGTGATTGTAAAGGGGGTTTCTTCTGAGATGTTACGGTTTGTCAGCTTGCTTGGCTTGCTGATCTACCCTGAAGACGGTGGCAGAATATTCTTCCGAACTGTCAATAAACTTTTCCCAGACTACACGACGTAACAGCCTAAGAGTTAATACTCTTCAGTTTAATAAAGACAGTTCAGCTGACTCGAACATAAATGTCTTGCTATTTAACAGAACGGAGTATGCATTTTCAGAAGGTTATAGACATTTAAGTGGCCAGAAAATTCCGCGTCATTTATGGAACCCGAATACTGTGTATCGTTTCACAAGAGCTCATATCAGGACCACATCCTGAGTCAATTGAATTCAGCCTGTTTCCGATTTCTGTGAAGAAACTATCTCTCTAAGGCTCCACAGTTTTTTGTTGGACCTTGACAGCTTTTACAGTTTCTTGATCTTTTGCACAGTCGATAGGACTCCTTGGACGGTGAATCAGCCTGTCACAAGGCCGCTACCTGCACCTAGGGCAGCACAAACACAGAATAAGGCACACAGACATCCATGTCCCAAATGGGGTTCGAAGCCACGATCCCAGTGTTTGAACGGGCGAAGACAGTTCATGCCTTAGACGGGTCGGCCAATGTGATCTACATGAAGAAACTATAATTTGTAAAAATTTACTAGCAGCAATGTACGTGAATCAAATATATACTTCGAAATTTACTGACAGCAATTAATACCATATGTTTAGAAGAGATAATTATTTAGTTCGTGCGTGTTAATCACCACTCAATTTCATCCGACGCCCCGGATGAACTAGGCCAATCTCTGATTGACCAAATGGATTCTCTACTGCCAAATTGCGAACAAACCTATAGATTTTAGAAGTGATTTCTTTGTTGTACGTATCGATTTTGAGATCTATATATTGGGTGGCAGTGATGTGACTCACTAGCTGCAAACAGTGGACGTAAAATACACTAGGGAACATTTATAATGTAACGTGGGTGGATACAGCGTTGCTAGGTAACTGACCGCAAAACACGCAAGGCAACAATGGGAGTGCGGCGTTTCCTACGCGGTCGGCGCCATTACCGCCTATACGATTGTTCGGTAAACGCTTTCCAACGATACAATAGACCCATTCCTAGGCAAAGCCTGCCATAATAGAACCGGTGTCGCAGGAAGTGTTTTCTGTGTGGTTCGCATATATTCATTGCTGGGGAAACGGATGTTTTCTGTGTTGTGGTCGACCCGTGTCTATATAACGAGAAGCAAACAATAATTCACTCGTGGAGGCGGGGTCCAATACCTCCACCGTGACCCTGAGAGTCGTAGGAGGCGACGAAAAGGGAAGTCTCAAATCCGAGACAGTAAAATATGGTCTCAAGTACCAAGGGAATCGGATCCGAGAGAGACTGCGCTGGCGAAGACCAGCAGCATATACAAAAGACAGACCCGTCCTCTTGTCAAAGAGGGCGCCCCACGGAAACCAAACCGTAACTGTCAAACAGTAACAAATATCTGGTCATGAGAACCAGATGGGGCTCGATACAAAGACACCAAAGTTATGAAGTGTATGTAATTTGAGTGTAAATTAAAAGAGGGTGTAACCAAGCTTCTAATAATTCCAATAATCCGAACTAGAACCCGTCATGTCGTCACGCGTACCCCCTACACATGACAATAATCTTAATTCGTCTGTAGGTTAATTCATGCATGTTTCATTTTGTATCCTCTCTTTGGCAACGCTTTTTCTCTATATAACCTTCACTTATATATACATTACACTCGTATAATATTGTCATTTTATTCAAGGGTTTAACGCGGTTTATTATTATTTTTATTATTGCTAGTGGGGTGGGACTAAGTCCCTTGTACTGCTGCCACTTCTGGCCTATTGTACCAGCCCCAGATGATAGGTGAGGGTGATTGTGGAGCAATTGGTGGAATGAAGATTGGCAGGGGAAACCGAAGTACTCGGAGAAAACCTGCCCCAGCGCCACTTTGTCCACCACAAATCCCACATGACCAGACCCGGGATCGAACCCGGGCCGTCGCGGTGGGAAGCCAACGACTAACCGCTTGATCTATGGCGCGGCCTTAACGCGGTGTAAATGAAATAGGAATGTCGATTATAAGACACGCAAAAGAATGAGACATTTCAGTCACACTTTTGAACATTTTGTTCTTAACATTTATTAATGAAACAGTGGCTTATAGCGATGGTCACTCTACTCAAATAATGTACATAATACTTTCATTCATCTTCAGCCAGCATGACAGCTTTGTTCCAAGTGAGAGAGCATTATTTGTTACTTCAATTTTTTGAACTTCTCATTCTGTTTGTATTGTTATCCTAACGTTTGACTTCACCGTCATGCTGACTGTAATAGACCTGCAAGATTTCAAGATTTCATGGACATCCATGCATAGTTCTGTATATTTGCTTCAGGGATTTGTTTTCCCCGTAGAAGGAAATATTCAGTTGGTTTCGGTTGAATGAATTTCATCTCTCTCGAATTTACTGAGGAAGCTAGGCTGCAGGCAGTGTATTTTTCAGAAACGTCGAGAAACTTTCCTGTAATAAGTGTGTGGATTCCGTAGCAGAACCCTAAAGCAAACTAAACATAATATATATAATGTTTTGTTTTCTAGAATTTTGGTAAGTCTTATTGTCGCTTACAAGGAATTTGACTGTATCGATTAGAAAACATTTTAAGCATATTTACGGTAGTGCAGAAATAGGGTGTCCAATACAGTGGATTGGCTTCACTTGATTGAGGATATACTCGTAGTCCATTGGTACTGTGGGATCGTATGAATGAATAGACAACCACTAGTTGAACTGTCCTATAGGATTTATTGCAGCTGCACAGTATACACAGATGGATAACAACAATAGTGAACTGCTTGAACACTGAACTGGTATTGAAGAACGGTAGAACTAGACTGTCCCTGTAACTCAGAGTATCTTCTTATGTAGCCTAGAATCGGACATATAGAAAACGGTTACGTAATAGGTACTGCTATTGCCGGTTACCGTGTTTATAAGTTCCCTAGCAACCGCTGTTTACTTGCTTCTGCCTAGCAACCGTTGTTTACTCGTCGTTGCTAAGCAATGACGCTTGCGTTGTCACACTTGCTTGAATGTGGGCAGTTCCCACAGTATGTTTTAGCCTACTTTCCTTATTTAAAAAATGAAAGGATGATCATGAGAGCACCTTGCTGTCTGTCTATATATCTGTCTGTGTCTGTCCGTCTATCTGTGTATCGTCTCTAATTTTTGAGAGGAGGCTTATCAGGTTGCATTCCTCCACTAATTTCTTCACTTTATATGCTGTCCATATCAAAGAGGCTTACGAAATCACCTTGCTGTTTTTATGTCTCTGTGCCAAACTTATTTTTTTTTCTATGCGGTTCGTATCGAATCAGAAGAAAGCAAGTTATTTTACCGCTGCGGCGGCCCGGGTTCGATCCCGGGTCTGGTCAAGTGGGATTTGTGGTGGACAAAGTGGCGTTGGGGCAGGTTTTCTCCAAGTACTTCGGTTTCCCTCGCCAATCTTCATTCCACCACATTCTCCATCATCATAATCACCCAGGGCAGGCTACAGTAGACCAATCTGTGGCCGCCGTGCCTAGTGGACCCAGTTGGACTCGACCGCCAATAAGCGAAAAAAGTTATTAGTTCTTCCCAGAACTTCTTGTTGGCATTATGAACGTGGACATTAGGGTTCCAGTAAAATGCAGCCAGTTTCTTGAACATCTGAGTGAATAAAAATTTCTCAATATGAAACCCGCTCCATGCAGTCGTTTGTACGGTCATGTTTACGTGACGCTAGTTCACAAAGAATTTCATCAATACTTGTATTTCGGGCAGAGAAAACTTGACAAAGCTGCTTAGTTCTTAAGCTTTGCTGCCGTACAATACCTTAACACACTGCTTCATGTCTGCCGTCACGTAAAGTTTATAAAGGCAAAGAATATTTTGAGAAGTCTATAAGATTGCTTGTAAAGATGCAATAACACGGTTCGTTTGTCTTTCAGCACGTTAGAAATGCTGGTTAGAATGTGTTTGAGCTTCAGCATCTGATGTCAGAGCAAGAGTAATAAACTTTTGATTACGGGAATTCAAACACACAGCACTTTAGAAAGCTTCGACGTTCTTGCAGTAAAAGGATTAAGACCTCTTTATCATTTTCTTAAAATATTTTTTTATAATTTTCGTAATACAGGTAAGTTTTATTTAAGTTTTAGGATTGAAGTTTCTATCATTTTCACATAACCGTACTCACATACACATTGATCCAACTGAGTAACGAACACTAGAAGGGACAAATTGCTTCGGAAATTGAATGGCGTGTGTAATCTTCACGCCTGAGGATCTTATTATCGGAAATATGTCGCTGTCGTGCCGCCACACTCAGTTTACAGGAGGGGGGGGGGAATTCCGAAGTTTTTAATCTGGGTGGTTCAGAAGGAAAACTTTACGAAATTATTATAAGTTCCGAAATTTCGTGACCTACAGAATTTAGGATAGGGCTTGGCATCGTGGCACTTCAATAAATTAATTTTGAACACTACAGAGGGTTAGAGAAACGGGAAGCGTTTACTTTCGTCTTCCATTTAAGAGTTATGGTCGCACAGCAACAATACCAGAAGAAAGGAGGTAGAAAAAGATGGACAGAATTATTTAATAGGTCCCATATATGCTTGCATGTTTCTCTATTTTAATGCCCTTATACTGGAGCAACAAATACTTTAAATTGAAAAAGAGAAGTAACACCAGCTTTTCGGGAGTAAGTCGCGTAGGATGTTGAAGGTTTTCCACTGTTCCAGAAACACTGCAATTACCATCTTCAGGATGAATGCCAGAGAACAGAGGAGGCAGGCCTTCTTTTCCAGAAGTTTAATTGTCTCACGTGAGAACACAATTCCTCTCNTCTGCAGTTACCATCTTCAGGGTGAATGCCAGAGGAGGTTAGAGAAAACTGCATAATGAGGAGCTTCATAACTTGTACTCTTCTTCAAGTATAATTAGAATGATCAAATGAAGGAGGATGGGATGGGAAGGGCATGTAGCACGAATGAGGGAGAAGCGCAATGCATAGAGGATATTGGTGGGAAAGCCAGAAGGAAAGAGACCACTAAGAAGACAAAGGCGTAGGTGGGTGGACAATATAAAATGGATCTTAGAGAGATAGGATGGGATGGTATGGATTGGATTGATCTGGCTCAGGATAGGGACCAGTGGAGGGCTCTTGTGAACATGGCGATGAACATTCGTGTTCCATAAAGTGCTGTGAAATTCTTGAGTAGCTGCAGATTTGGCTTCTCCTCAAGAAGGGCTCAACTCCGTAAGTAAGTAAGTAAGTAAGTAAATAATAGATATGTAGTTTTGTCATTAGGTTTTCGTGGTTGAAATTTAATTTATAATTTGGTGTTCGGCTAAACCCGAAGTTATAACTCATGCTCAGACCACATAAATCTTAAAGTCAAGAAACAGACTAAACTGAGTACAATTCATGTGTTTGAGCATGTCCGCAATTCGCCAGCTGTGAGTCAACATCGACGGTTTTAGTGTCCGGTAATTACGGGAGTCCTATGTAACATCTCCTCGCAGTGGATATTTCATTTCACGTCATGCAAAAGTGACACTGCCTGTAATCACGGGAAATCCTTAAAGGAGTTATAAATTAAAATTAGAGTCAATTTTACCGACCACACAACATATCTTTAAAATTGACTCTAATATTGATTAAATACACAACAGGATGCAAGAAACAATTAAGAGTTATAAATTCTTCATTTTACGTAATATTGAATTGAGCTCTCAGCTGAGAGGAAGATTTATTTCAACCGTCAGAAATCTCTGGAATTGCTATTGTTAAACCAAGCTCTAAAGGCATCTTGCAGAAATTATACGACTCTTTGTGGGTAGATGCGTTCCAGTTTTATTACATATGAAAGAGTGTCCGTAAGACCTAGGCGGCCAGAAGCTTAATAATAAAATGGACTATTTTTCTACTACAAATTCTGTTCAAAGTATAATAGGAGTTGTAATCTATCTCTCTATCAAATCCGACATTTACACAACGGAGTCGCCGGTGAAATAGTATCAAATATTAAATAATAACATACATCATAACAACGAGCCTCCGAACACATCAGCCATTGTGTGTATAATATGTCCGTATAAACATTACATATGTATTGCGATTACAACTGCCAACTTCCAAATACCATCTCATATACAACTTTTAACTGTACTTTTGACTATGTAACTGGTTATTTTAAGACTTCAAATTTTATTGTAATTTATATTTCATATTCACTCATATCATTTTATACCATTGTATACGTTTGGAAGTTTAGCACTGTATATTTTATTTAACACACAATTCAATAACGAAAAGTTTTTTATGTATTTGCCTGATGATGATCTTTTGAAGGCCGAAACATGTAGCAAAAGTATCTCCTAGTGCTACTTACACGTATTGTTGATTGTTGTGTTATGACGGGTTTCAGTAGGAGATAGTATAATAGGAACGTTACTGATTGCTCGAAGAAAGATCGAATAGGTAGGCCTCATTATGAAAATTGTTGTTATCGATTTTACTAAGAATTATCTTTCGTGTAAATTATATTAAATGCATTTTAACTGCTTTTAAATAGCGGCTGTTTTACAATTGAGATATCTTGAATCCTCCACAACTCACCCTCCTCCTCCTTGTTCTTACTGCTTGTCCCTTCTGCGGTTTCACTCCCTACCGAAAAGCAATTATCTTTATAGGATCTACATCTGTCTATCTTATCTATCTATCTGTCCGCCAATGCATCGATCCATCTATTCCTGTTGCTCCCATTTGGTGTATAATACGTCCATGAAACGTTACGTTTCACTTCAGTTTCTTAATTTTAGACAGTAGGATTCCTTGGACGTCATCCATGCCTTGAGTGGGATTCGAACCCACGATTCCAGAGTTCGAACGAGTGAAGATATTTCGTGCCTTAGACCGCACTGCCACTGTGATCGTCTTCAAATGCTCTACTTCCATCGATTTATGTGAATGCATACTCTTTAATCAGTCATACTGCTTCAATCATGCATTTTTTTTTGGTTTCCTCTGCGTTTTTGCTCCCTGTGATATCCATTTCGATATCATGCACAATCAGGTCTCTCTGTTTTAAAGCAAAGAGAAGAAATTTATATTTGAAGTATAATGTGCACAGTGGGTGTTTTGACCGGGCAAAGGAATGAATAATTCTCTGTTTTCCAACTGGCAGATAACCAGTCGGTAATTTTTAACATTACCTCATACAAGCTCTAAGTCACCAAAACTTAACAATGAGCCTACGCACTACTCTGATGCTGGAAACAAACTAATCCTAACTTAAGTTTCTGCAGCGATTGCACTTACAATTTGAGACTGCGTTATAAATATTCATTAACTAATTAACGAACTCCATGGAGTTGAGTCCTTCTTGAAAAACCACAGTTTGTTAAGTTATTGAAGTATTACCCAACATTTTATGGAACCAGAAAATTCAATGTCGTGTTCACACAGACCACCTATACTTGCCCCTTTTCGGAGTTAGATCAATCCAGTTCATATAACCCAATATTATTTCTCTAAGATCCATTGTATATTAATATTACCCTCTGTTGCGATGTCCATTTCTGCCCTAATATTATTTGTTTATTCTGTTTGAAATTAATAACTTTAATTCGTGCGAAATGAAAAAATCCTTGAATTAGGTCTAATGAAAAGTTGCTAAAATTTATGAAGTCCAGTTCAAGTAATTTATTTATCTTTTTTTTTTCTTTGGCACTACAGCCCCAGTGGGCCCAGGCCTGCCTCCATGAACTTCTCCGTTCACTTCGGTTTTTCTAGATCTTAGAAACACGGTAGAACTCCTTGGGCGGGTGATCAGCCAGTCGCAAGGCCTCTACCTGTACACAAACATAGAAAAACCCACACAAACATCTATGTCCTGAGTGGGATTCGAACCCACGATCCCGGCTTCCGAGCGAGCGAAGACAGTGCATGCCTTAGACCGCTCGGCTACCGTGACAGGCCAATTTATTTATTTTACTTTTTTCAATACGAATTAACATTATTAGTTAACTCAATGGCGCAGAGTAATTTTTTTCATAAGCAGACAATCTCTCGGCCAATGAAATTCTCCCCCTTTTATGGAACCCGCGAGAAATTGCTCCTCTTGGAGGAGTCAGGCGCAAGATTTTATGGAAATGTCTTTCGGTCACAGGAACTGTGACACAACGACTGAACAGTGATAAGATTGCTGTTGAAAGACGTTTTGTATGATCTCATGGCTGCAGGGCAACTGAGCGCGCTGTGCGACTGGGTGTGAAATTCAGCCACTGTGTCAGAGAAGCTGGGCATTGGTAAGATGGCTACTGCAAGACGTTTTATGTATTCTCATTGTTGCAGAGCAATTTGGTAGCGGCCCTCCAAGTCTCTTTACAGCCATCTCACCACTGAGCTTCAGCAGTTGGGCTGTGGTGAGATTGTTATTAACAAATTTTTCTTGCGTGGTCTCCTTATTCTTCTAGCACTGCATAACAAACTCAATAAGGATTCAAATTTTGAAGTCTTCGCTGTGTAATTTTCTCCGCCCTCTTTTACTCCCTCTCTCTTAGGTCCAAATGCTCTTGTTAGCGCTTTCCTCTCATGCAGTATCAGGTTTCTCTTTCCTTCTGTCCCGAGAACGCACAAAACGACTACAAATATTACTTCTGTATTTTTAAAAATTGCGGCGTATTTGTAGAAATTATTTTTATACTATGATTTTGTCATGCGTTTTGGTGACTTAGTGTGAGCACACCTATTTTGTGGAGTGAAGTCCTTTCTGGTTCCTACTGCAGTCTGTGTTTCTTGTTTCGTACCAGGGAGAGTCAGTAAATAGGTCACAAATAGAAGTAAACAGCTGTAATGGATATAAGAGGTTTTTAGTGTGTCACTAGGTAGCAGTGCAGTCCAGTCCAGATTCATGACAGTCTAGGTGGCAGACGCGCATGCGCAAGTTCAGAGGCTGATTTTAGTAGTCAAAATGGTGACCGTGTTTGAGGATTGTACTAAGGAAAGGCAACGTTCTGCTGTGCTTTTCTGTGGGCAGAAGGACTCAATGCGAAGGATATCCATAAAAAAGTGTTTCCTGCTTACCGTAGGGATTGTCTGTCGTGTAAAGCGGTTCCCAACTGTGTCGAGAAATTTTTTCAAGTACTTTCGAAAGTCGAAGTTGTTGCCCGACCAGGCGCGGAAGTAGCCGAGACAACAGCCAAAAAACTTCTAATCTGCTGGTTTCGGCGCAGTGGTAAAGCGATGGGACATGTATCAATGTCTCTGGAAGTTATATCGAGAAAATGTTTTTATCATATGTTTTACTTCTTATATATATTTATGACCTATTTACTGACTCTCCCTCGTATTCGGTCAGCATTCTGTTAGCAAGGACAGAGAGAGAGAAGACTTCAGCGCACTATATAAATTTTCAATATTTACTTTTTAACAAACACGATTCTTATAGAATATGCTGTATAACTTGATCATGTTTTAGGGAGCAAGTTACCTCAAAGGGTAGCAATTTTGACCTATATTCGGGAGGTACTCGTTTCGAGTAAGGACAGAGACACCGAACCTACCGACAATTCTGTCGCCGTTTTACTCAGTCTTTCAAGGCAAATGTCGAGATGGTACCTTAAATTAGGCCACGAATCTCCTTACAGATTCCTTCCAATAAATTACCCCTAATTATCGTAACACACGTCTTTATATGTTTGGGATACTGATACCGTGCTTATTAAACCACAAGTAAGCAACCAATAAAAATTGGCTGTGTTTAGAAGACAATACGCCTGTCGTGTCCGCTAGTAGTAAGGATACAGCGTCCCCTTTAACCGATCTGAAACAGAATCAACATAAGTAATGACTCTGAATATTATGTATGAACTTTTGTGCAGAATACTTCCTTCTGAGAAAAAATTTAATTGTTCTCTCTTCAAAGACTATTATATAACAGAAGCTTGATGTAGAGTCTTCTCGCTAGCATATTTTTATCTTGTAGTCTAGTCCCTTGGATCTATAATGAACTCTGCATCCTGCAACTATCGGTGGTGCTATCGTGACAGTTTGGTCTGTAATTACATGGCATCTGCTGCTCAGTCAGCCTCCATACCCCCCACACACTGTGGCACTATCGACCGCGCTTCCTACCAGCAACATCAAGCGTACAAGAACGAAGCGACAAGAAATAAGACAGAAACCTTCACTCCTCCAGGCTTTGCATGCTCTCATCAGGGCAAGGAATTCGTTATTAGATGTCCTGTCTACGGGATAAATTTCTGGCTATTCGCGATCCTCGTCAAACATTACAGTTAGGTTTTCGGCATATTTTCGGTTCCAACTTGAGTCTTTCCTCAGTCTTCAGCGCGTCTTCTTTTTTCCTCATCTCAGCGTATAAACTGTTAAGTTTATGTTGGTGGGCTGCAATGCTTACTTAACGTAACAAGCGTTAAGTATGTCCCCATTTGTAATATGACGGTCTGTTCAGACTGAAACGGTGTTTCAGCTTCAAATAAATATGGAATCCATATTCGTTGTTAAAACATATTTGAAGACTGAGACATCGTGTACATTAAGAGCGCCCGCAATCCTGCGTGGGATGTTCGGTCTGCTTCCGATGAACTTGTACTGAGAGTCTCTATTTTTGTGATTTACTTAACGACGCTGTCAGTAGCTCAGGATGCACAGTGTCGGATGACAGGATGATTAATGAATTGGAAAGGATGTGAATGGAAGATATTGTGACCTAATTTGAGGTACTATCATAACATTTGCCCAGAGAGACCATAGAAAACCACTAAATATCTCAGGAAAACAGGTGTCCCAATCGAATTTCGAAGCTGGCATCTTCCGAAAACAAGTCAGTTTCCGCTAGAACTACCTTGCTCGACATTTTGAATTTTAATTAATTCTTCACAAAGCTTGACTGCTCTCGTTAAGCCTCCGATATTTACTTATTTATTTATTTTAACGGGAGAGAGATGAAGTGACGGCAGGTTGGAGAAAACTGCGTAATGAGCAGCTTCACAACTTGTACTCTTCTCCAAGTATAATTAGAATGATCAAGTCAAGGAGGATGAGACGGATAGGTCATGTAGCACGAATGGGGGAGAGGAGAAATGCATATAGGATATTGTTGGGAAAGTCGGAAGGAAGGAGACCACTGGGAAGACCAAGGTGTAGGTAGGTGAACAATATAAAATGGTACTTAGAGAGATAGGATGGGATGGTTTGGATTGGATTGATCTGGATCAGGATAGGGACCAGTGGAGGGCTCTTGTGAACACAGTAAAGAACCTTCGGGTTCCATAAAATTCTGAGAATTTCTTGAGTAACTGCACAATTGGCAGTTTCTAAAGAAGGGCTTAGCTCCATGAGTAATTTTTTTATTTATTTACTTCAATGATTGTTTCTTAGTTTGCACGACGTTCCTTATCGACACCTAGATTTTATATAGCTGACATAGAGGAAGAATTGCTTTAGCTCACCATAAACAACAATCTTTCTTTAAGGTAAATTTCCTTCTTATGCGTCATAGTTTTAAGCATAGCCTTCATGTATTCTCTGCTTTAAAATAAACAGAATGAGGTTAACCGGTTTTAATTTTACACTGTCCCAATACAATTATGCGGACTGCACTCTTCACTGAACACACTACTCCGTTATATGTTATCAGCCGTTTGCCTTACACAAAAAAACCCGTAGCATATAGATAAAGCCATTAGTATCAGCGTTATCCAGCCAAAACGCATAAATCACTCCAACTGCCATACAATATCAGCTAACAAGTAGTATAATTCATTATGATGCTATGCTTCCTAAAGCACAGCACTGCTGCTGTTAATTTTGGAGGTTCCCCGAATTGAATGTCGGCTTCACCTCTCTCTGCTTTCACTCACCTGTCCGATTGGTAATAAATTTCAGATATTGAATTACTGCAGTATGTCAGGTCATCAGCTCGGCTTCTGGACTCTGTACAAGAGAGAAAGAGATGGGAAATGAGTAGGCCATCATTCTGTGAGATCACTGGCTTCGGCCTCTGTTGTCTATGCTGAGATTTTGTACGATTTGACCCACTTTATTAAAAATACTCCTGTATGGTACCGAAGCGGCAACAGGATCTTAAAAGTGATTGAAAAGGAAGATGAATCCGTTGGCTCTTCAACAGTGCAACGGCATTCTGCTAAATTTCTGCAAAATTCATATCCTTTCAGTAAATTTAAAAGTATCTCAGAAATCGTTTCTGATCGGAAAACAGTGCTGGTGCGTATGGAATATTACATCTCAAAATTTAATGAAAGACTGACATACAAATAGGAGATATCCACAGTATGCCCTGGTTTCCAGCGTCGATGGAAATGCATCTCGTGTAAAATGTAAAAGTAAAGTTGTCCTTGTCCAACTAATTAACCACTACGCCACGAAGGCGGGTGGGGGAGTGGATGTATAGATCCACATTCTTTTAACCTCGACACAAGTTGGAGGTGAGTGTTCAGCTTCACGACCCTGCCGCTTTAACTCTGGGGAAAGAGCCCCCGGTGCCAATTAGATAGGAGGCTGTGTGGAGAACAGAAAATTCTTGAACCTAACGGGACTCGAACTCCGACCCCTCGGCCGTCCAGTCCGTAGCCAGTCAGTATACCGACTGCGCTATCCCGGCTCCCAGTTCATCTTATGTAATGGAAATAATTTTTAGTATACGTGACGTCAAGCAAATTCCTGAAAGCTACTGTTGTATATACATAATTTAAATTATAAAATATAAAATGGCTACTGCTCCATGGGGTTCCACACTCTACAATTATATCGTAATCATGGATTTGCTGTGCCATCTTACATTTCAAGCGTTCTGTAGTGATTAAATTATTTAAACAATCTTTTATTCAAAGAAAGATGCCTTCTGGTGTGTGACTCCGTGTAGTGTGGAGGAACGCACACTGTTAGAATTCAGAATTGAAGAATAAGTCCAAAAGGCAAATAATAAGTGACCTTCTGCATAGCATCATCTCCCAGAAGATGGTAGTCTTTATACTTACTCCCTCGGGAACTTCACGTCCCGTAACTTTTTATTTGTTTACACGAAACCTGAAGTCCCTACAGGAAGCCATCTGTCTCTTGCATTTCATATTAAGATAGTCTGAAACAAAGAACTACTTTGTCGATATTGCTTTTGAACATCGCTCTAGAGTGTCCTACTGAGTGGGTTCGAGAATATCAAGAACTGAAATTTAATGGGCCATATAAGCATCTGGTCTGTGCTGATAATATTAATCTGACGAATATGGATAACAAAAATAACAAAGATTTCCAAGCATAACTGATAAAACTCAAGATCTTATTGTAAGGATTCCCAGTCCTGTAGGTCTCTCACTGTTTTATTGCCATTTCTGGTATACCTTCGTTTATTGAAAAAATTAAAGTAGGCTTATGCGAGCTCCAGGCTTTCTGTGTGCCTTTGTGTCTGTATATCACCCATTAAATTCTGAATGACTGAATCAATCTTTATGAAACTTGATGTGCATATCATGGCACCTGACCCAATCTCAACGGCGTACGTAGCGAACATAGCCTAGCGCTTTGTGTGGCCGAACCTTAACAGGCTGAGTCGACCCTAGGGCCATAGTGCAGCTATAAGTATCAGGTAAATTGAAAAAAAAAATTCAATGACCTCAACGGGACCTGAACCCGCGACCTTCCGGCTTGTAGTATACTGCCCCAACCAACTACGCTGCCGTGTGCCTCCGTATATCCCTCTACAATTCATAAATGACTTAAAGCATAAATACAAATTCTGTCGATGTTAAGTTTATCGGATATAATCTCAGAATTTTGCAGCGCCGTCATCTCTATAACTGCAACGTTTCGTACACACTGAGTGTGTCTGTTTATATGTACCCTCCTTGCAATTCTCGTATGCTAGTTTTCGACATCAAACCGAGAGCTGAAGCGAATTCTCAAGATCGCCAAATTATTACATTAAATTCTGTAAAAAACAAGAGTATGATTATAAATTCTCCATATTTTTTCTAATGTCCGTTGTCATACATCATTTGGTTATCTCAATGGAATGTTAGAGTCTTTCCGTCTTCTTATTACTGATCATAGAAAATTAAAACGCACGAGGTTTGGATGACCTCCAGTGACACGATATTCACACTAAGTTTCGTGAAAATCCATCTTCTAGTCAAAAAGTCGTTATGGAGTCGCATACACAGACAACATGGTAATATCATAAGCTTAATTCTTTACTTAAGGAAAGGAAAGGAAAGGAAAGGAAAGGAAGGGCCGTCAAAGGAGGCTAAGAACACTGAAAGCTATTACGCATTAATCTGGATGTGGGTGGTCTGGATGTAATCGCAGGGAAAACCGAATGGGCGGTACAAATATCAACCATAAAGAATAGTAATTAATCTTTCGGAACTGTGACAAAGTTTAAGAGAGAAACAAATAAAAATTACTTCCCCGGAGAAGCTGAGTGTATACCCGTGTGTCCCTAATTTTTTTTTTTCCGTGGAACGAAGTTTAATTGTTATAAAGTAAATCGCTGTTAGTTTATAGGTTGACTCTAACTTGATTAGGTGTTACGAGTTCCCGGTTGCTATAAATTCTAATCAGAGTGCGCGTCCTTGCAACATCGCTCCGAACTAAGAGAACACCCAGTTCTCTTCTGTTTTGTAATCCGTCCAGGTCGTAAGTTCTTTTATAGGAAGACGATAACATTTATGTGGCAATCGATCAACTTGTCCACAGAGAATTACAGCACCCTGTAACACGACATATTTCCAATAGATGCGACTTTAACTATGAGAGTCCCATGCTTCAGTAACTTCCTGTCGCAGACTTTATGGAAAGTTTGGGCAATTTTCTGTTTCAGTAACGGATGGAACAATTTCGAAATGGCCACACAGGAGAAAAATAACAAGATATATATATATATAT
>NW_019720598.1:350323-353590 GCF_002891405.2 Cryptotermes secundus
TAACGATATTATTATCTGACTGTAAATTATGAACTTACTTTATAGGTACACTGAAAAATATAAACCTAAATTTGTCGATAATAAATTTTGATACCGCATCTTGAATTATGGTCATTTTTTTCGATGTGTTACAACACTAATTAAACCGAAACTGCAGTCAGTTGTTAGTACAGTGAATCAAAGAGGTAAATATCCTTACGTCAGGGGACACGAACTTTCTTTTTTATTTATTTATTTTTTTCACAATATTTTATATGTATTATGTATGAGATAATATAAGTTGAAATTGTGCGCATTTTGATAATATCTGAACATAGCCGTGTGCCCTTATAGAATCCGGTAACTTGTGACCCCTGCTTGAAGCAACAAGATTTCTGATTTCGGCTGTTCAGTCAGAAGGGCAGGAGATAAGTTCTGTCCTCTGATTGCACGACAAGTTTCTCGCTGTACCATTCATATTGCTTAATATGTTACATTGCACTGGGCAGACCCACCATCTGAAGAGTTCTTTCAAATACAGTACCTTCATCTTTGTGTCAGTTGTATTCTATTTAGCTTCACTGTTCAATTCTGTAGTAGTGATCCGTGAAGGAAGAGCACGAGAGGGAGACTATTTGTAAGAAAAAAAAATTAATGTAAAATAAAGACAGAAGAATAATTTACATCATAAAAAAATTAAGAACTGAAGAGAAAATAATGGTCAATGACGAAATAGAGCAGGCTATATATATGAAATTGACAAGAAAATCGAAGTTCAATTTTTTTAAATTCGCTTAGTGGGTGTGTAGTCCAATTGGGTCCACTCGGCACTGCGGCCACTGATTGGCATATTGTAGTCTGCCTCGGGTTATTATGATGATGGAGAATTTGGTGGAATGAAGATTTGCAGGGGAAACCGAAGTACTCGGAGAAAACCTGCCGCAGCGCCACTTTGTCCACCACAAATCCCACTTGACCAGACTCGGGATCGAACCCGGGTCGCCGCGGTGAGAATAATTTTTTTAATTCAAGTGGGGTGGGACTAAGTCCCTTGTACTGTGGCCACTTCTGGCCTATTGTACCAGCCCCAGAGGATAGGTGGGGGTGATTGTGGCGCAATTGGTGGAATGAAGATTGGCAGGGGAAACCGAAGTACTCGAAGAAAACCTGCCCCAGTGCCACTTTGTCCACCACAAATCCCACTTGACCAGACCCGGGATCGAACTCGGGCCGCTGCGGTGGGAAGCCAACGACTAACCGCTTGAGCTATGGCGCGACCAGTTCAAATATTTAGAAATAGAATATAGAAGCACGTTACAAGTATAAACACCTATGTTTTAGTGATGTTCTGAATAACATTTTAGGGCATTAAAATCAGCAATGAAGACCCTTCACAAATGCCAAAGAGCTTATACTTAGGTCAGAAAAGCATTAAAATGTGGCCCTCTGATTACTTCTTATGTAGCTTGAAAAACAAATATNCCACAAATCCCACTTGACCAGACCCGGGATCGAACTCGGGCCGCTGCGGTGGGAAGCCAACGACTAACCGCTTGAGCTATGGCGCGACCAGTTCAAATATTTAGAAATAGAATATAGAAGCACGTTACGAGTATAAACACCTATGTTTTAGTGATGTTCTGAATAAGATTTTAGCGCATTAAAATCAGCAATGAAAACCCTTCACAAATGCCAAAGAACTTAGGTCAGAAAAACATTAAAATGTGGCCCTCTGATTACTTCTTATGTAGCTTGAAAAACAAATATCATTTTGTTTTAGAACATCAGATATACACGTATAATGTTATATTTTACGGTGAATATAAAATTCGTTACAATATTAATTTTTCTAGTACTACGGCATAGAATATTCTAAGTTGAATGAGAAATAAGCTTATAAAAGTGATGCATAAACTGCTGTAGCACTCCTGTGCTCAAGCAGCATGCAAACTGCCTTCCTTTGCAGTTCAAGCATAATTTTGTTGTATATATTTTCCCCCATAGACCGTCCTGCAAACCCATGAAGCCCTACACAAAATGCAGAGATGCCTGTGTTCAATTGTTGCCATAAAATTACAAAGCCGTATTTTGCTTCATGTTGGAGAGATCCGGGGCTTGAATCTCGTTTCGGAGACAAGCTAGCATGATTTAAGAATATCGTGGTTTTCTTCAGTCTGTCCAGACAAACTCCGGAAAAATATTTTTAAGAACACGGCCGCTTCCTTTCACATCCTTTTCAATTCATTATTTAGAAATCTGGCTACAATTCCACGGTATATAATGACAGTTACTGAAAATATCATTAAACAAACCAAGAAAGAAGATAACATGCAAGGATGTACAAAGCGGTACTAAAAGCTAAAATTGTCCTTATGCTTAACAAATTAAACACTACGTCGTGAAGGCGTATGGGGAAGTGAATGTATAGATCCATGTATTCTTGACCTCGGTACTAGTTGAAATTGAGTGGTCAGCTTCGCACACCGGTCACTTTACCTCCGGGACAGAGCCCCTTGCATCCATTGGATATGAGGCTGTGTGGGCCCCAGAATCGGTCTGGACGACATGAAGAAGAAAATATTGCCCCTACCGGGAATCGAACCCGTAGCCAGTTCCGGCTCCCAAGGCGACACTAAACATTGAGAAACTTCTGTTATACGGAATAACGAAACGCTAAGGTACGGAAACAGCGTAGGCTTTGTACCCTGATGCTAGCAGGAAACAAGTGAACAAGGATGAAATGGAGTTTGAAATGGGATTATCAGAATATAAAGGAGTGGAAGAGGGAGGACGGGAGCAGAGCGATCAGAAGAGGAGCAAGGAAATTTGGTTATGGTCTGTATGGTATAAAATATACATAAGGGTGCGATCCGGTATCGTGTAGCTAAAGAAGTTCGCAACCTGAGGACTTCTGTGGCACGGACAGCGGAAATGTATCCTGTGTATTCAGACAACTGACATAGTAAGTTCGTCATAAGGCACAGTAGACCACTGTGGTCGCGGTGCAAGGGCCAAGAAGGCCCATCCCTTATACATTCATTCATTCAAGTTCCTCATAGGAGTACAGATCAGGTACGTTCATATTCGGGAGGTCCCGATTTCAGATAACGCTCGGAGACCGGTTATCCTGAGGCTGGTTTCCCTTGGTTTCCTGGAGCCAAATGTCGGGATGGTACTAATAACTCATTATGTCAGGACCATATTCTTCCACATATTTTCCAGTTAATTATTGGCTAATCTTCATGTCGTTCGCCGTAATATAATCTGAAAAGCTCCGATAAATATAAT